>NW_019734360.1:805142-860541 GCF_002891405.2 Cryptotermes secundus
ACTATATAATAGGTTCCCATGATCCAATGATTACGTAAAGGTGAAAGGTAGAACAAATTTGCCCTTTGCATAATTAAGCACTAATGTAATGGCATTCCCACAATGCACAGTTTGGATGGAACAAGATACCTATTTGATGTATCTGACATATAAGCAATTTTTATATAATGTACCTAAGTTTTTTAAACAGAAAAGATCAGCAGTTATCTCGAGATTTTCTCTCCAACGCGAACGTACGTCGTTAGTAGAAATAAGGGGGAAGGGGGGCGATGATTGACGCACGTACGCGCACACGTAACTATCCTGAAAATATACCCTGAATTATCGAAACAATTTTTGTTGTCCTGTATTCAACAACTGACCGCCTCTGTGGTCCAGTGGTCAGAGTTCCTGGCTACAGTTCCAGAGATCCCGGATTCGTTTCCCGGCGCTGCTAGATTTTCTGAGAAGTAGAGGGTCTGGAACGGGGTCCACTCAGCGTCGTGAAGATAATTGAGGAGTTCTTTCAAGGAAATAGCCGCTCCGGTCTAGAAAACCGAGATTAACAGCCGTGGGGATCCGTTGCGCTGACCACGCGACACCCTCTATCCGCTAAAGTTGGCACTAAATTCACTGACAAGCGGCGGTCGCTCAGTCGGTATAGTTCGCTTGCGGACTACAGGCCACGGAGTTTACTTTTTTGTTTTGTTTTTGTATCCAACATTTATAGGTTCTAGACACTCCCGTCGAGTCTATGATTTTCAGAACACAGTTCTTGTGGAAAGGCTGTATGAAGATTTCATTCATGCACTAAAATTGTCCAGCTTGGTTTGGATTTTCGCATACATAAACAAAATTCTAGATTATCGTATCTGTTATGGAGGAAATAATGGGAAAAGAAACTGACTTGGACTGGAACCCTTGCACGTAACAACGAAATCTAACAATTTTCCCAGCGATATCTGTCGAAGAGGAATAGCCTCTGTCTGCACCATTTCTTTGTTCTACGCGGCTTATGGGAGAAACATTATGGGATGGACAGAAGAATTTTGGCTATCATGAATACAATGTATTGATAACAGACAATCTATAAAGTAGAAACTTTAGAATCTCCTCTTACGATGAACCATTTTTTTAAGAGAATTTGAAGACACTCTCGAATATAAGTTCGATTACTTCGATTCCATAACGAGATATAGTTATATGTTGTCTTTGCACATGTTTCTACCTGTCCTTTATGACCTGAGATCTGTCACAGTTCTTACGTAGTCATTGTCGGCGAGCAAGGTTCCAACAGCAGATGCTGGCCAACTGTGCATACATAATATTCAACTTCACTTCCTACTCACGATGTAAATTGGAGGCGATTTAACCTAATTTTCATACTGAAAGCCTTTCTTAGAGATTTATATCTACTACCGGCGAGGTTAACCGCTTGTAAGCACCGCCAGGCCTTATTTTCTGCCAGATAAAGCCTCTTCTGTAGTGCATGTAATGTGGCATACGAACCACGAAAGTACTATTTAAAGGAATTAAAGGAATTAAGAACACGTGTAAGATATGCTGTTATCGCTTCGGTGAAAATCCTTATTGTGGTCTTACGCGTTATAATACCAATCTTGCAGTCTGGTAGATGGATACAGAGGAGGAAATTAGTGCTCCCTTCTTCAGGGTTGAAGTTACTTGACCCAGAGATCGGCTGTTCTGAGAGGATTTTCGCAATTCTTTCCAGGCCCTCCAGGCAAACTCCGGGATAGCACCGTTAACTCGGCTACGGGCTCTTCTTCTACGTTTCCCCAGTTCACCTTTCATGAATTACCTAACATTCGACGCCATGTAATACCAGTCTGGGCTAGTGACACCACCGGAAATTAAACCACAAACAAAATTGGGTGCATGCAGCAGAGCCCTTCTTCTGTGGCTGTGTCAGTATCTGTCGTAGGGTCACTGATGTGTGATGAATTGGAAACTATTTGGAACGAAGCGGTCGTGACCTACCGCAGATATTATCTCGGTATTTGCCCAGAGCGACTGAGGAAAATCATGAAAAATGGCTCGTGTCCTGACCGTGATTAAAAACGAACATCTCCGGAACACGTGTCTGGAACACAACCTCTTTGCCGGTCCACTCAATAAGCCCTTCTCCAGAAGTCGATAATTTCAAACGCTAGCCCAAAGAAATGCCCAACTTTAATGGACTCCTAAGATTCAGTATCTTATTCGCAGGAACCCATCATAGGTTCTGTCCTGAACTGAATAGATCTAGCATATTTATGTTTGCAGTTGCCGAGACTTAGGGTTCGATTCCTGGTAGCGTAGTTGGTTGAGGCACTATGCTACAAGCCGGAAGGTCGCGGGTTCAAGTTCCGATGAGGTCAATGGATTTTTTTTTTCAATTGACCTAATCCTTCCAGTCGCAGTATGACCCTGGGGTTGACCCAGTCTCTAACAGAAATGAGTACGAGGAATATTCTGGGCGCAAAGGGCGGCCGACGCGTAAGGCTGACAACCTTACCGCCATCTGTGAGCCGATTGTATAGATAATGTGGGACCCTCAACGTCTCACAACCCTATGGGCCTTCACGGCCTGGTACAGGGATAGCTTTACTTTACTTTTTACTTTTATTTCCTCGTAGAAATAAAAGATTTTTCTCTTCTCCAGTTCGTCCAGACAGACTTTGGGGCCCACCCAGTCTCTTGTCTGGAGCTAAAGTGGTCGGGACGTGAAGCTGATCGCTCAATTTCACTTAGTGCCGAGGTTAAGAATGTGTGGAATTATATCTCCACTCCCCCCATAAGTCTTCACAGCGTGATAAAATCCTGGCTTTAAGATAGGGATTGCGATGCGAGTTAGTTGTTCCGTACTAGTAGATTTTTAGGTCTGATAGGCGTGTCGTGTCCGAAGTCTGTTGCCACGGACGAGAGGTTTCTCATAATTTGAAGGCAAACGCTCTGCCAGCCACCCGCATCTCTATGAACTTGAGACACTCATTATTACGTCACATGCACAGTAGTGGGATTAAACGGTCTCTTAAATATTTGGACATGCATCTTTGTAACGCGAGAGCGACAGAGGACTCACGCACTGTCATTTGTCCCATTCGTTTATATGACAATAAATATCTCCGAAGAACTTGTCGATCTTGATAGCAGGGAGTTTTACTAAAATATGGCTACATGCTCCATTTTTATTCCAATCGGACAATCCGCCTATCTTGTGTTTGGTTTATATATCCTGCCTTGTAGTAGTGCCCGGAAATAGGGACTAGCTCTATCGATTGTGCCCAACTGAGTAGGCCTTTTATCTGAGGGCGGGGACAGAGTCAGGTCTCTTTAATATTATTTTAAATAAATTAGTAAAGGACATTGGATAATGTTAATAAATTCAATAATTATACACTATATATCATTTGATATTTGAAATTCTGTTTACTCTTGTACCCTGAAGATGGAGACAACAAATTCCTCCGAAACGTTACTAAATACGTACCAGACTACACGTCACATCCAAGAAAACAGCAGTCATCAAAATACTTAGGAGTACTTACTCCTGTCATTCTACTCCTCGCAAGTGAGAAACAGTGGTACACTTTCTGTTACGTGAATAAGTACCAAAGTCTGTTTGAGTGTTGGGTTCCGAACTGTCACCCAGTACAGTTAAATTAGTCCCAACTAGAAGCAGTAAAACCATTCAGTGCAGCTGTGAAAGTACGTAAGGACTTGGTAAGTAAGGGCAAAATGCATTATACTGAGATTCACATCATGTATACGAGTACAGATCCAAATAAGATGTTATTTTTCCATGGAATCACGGTCCTTTGCAATGCGCTTTCCACATCTTTCCACAAGCTTCTGTGTTCCATTAGAAAAAAAAAAGACTTATTGTCGAAGATAGAAATGCACCGTCTCCATCTTACCGTCGCATTGAAATCTCCGTTCTCGCAATGCTCCTTAAGCGTGCCAGACACATGACAGTCGGATGGAGGGACTCTGGACTGGTAGTAACTGTTCCAGCAGCAGCGTGTGGTCGCGCATTATCATTAAGGAGGGCGCCTTTGGACAGAAATCCGCGATGACAACTGCGAATTAGAGGCTCCAGTTTCTCTTCCAGCGTGGTGCTGTACCTTACACACTTGACTGTCTCTCCTTTCTCCTATAGGGTTCGAGAACTGCCCCATTCATATCCCAGAACAATGTTAGCATAAGTTTTCCGGCAGAGGGTGCTGACTTGAACTTCTTCTTGACCGGACTGGATGTGTGAAGCCATTCCATGGATTGTCTTTCGAATTCTGGTTCATAATAAGAACCCAGGTCTCATCCCACCCTGACAATGCGCGCAAGAAACTCTTCACCCTCAGCATGATAATGTGTCAAGAGAGCTCTTCAACTCTGCACATGCTTCAACTCGTGTTCGTCGGTCAACTGTTTAGGCACCCACATGGAACACAGTGATATTTGAGAGTCTCATGGATAATGCCATGTGCAGATGCAACGCTACTGTTCAACAGTGGCAACAGTGTTCACAGAAATCCGCCCGTTCTCACCAATAAGTGCCCCCACGTAAGCAACGTTGCTTCACTGTCTGTGCACGGGCGACCTGAGCGATGTTCATCTACGTCAGATGTTCGGCCTTCTTGAAGTCTTTGTACCTACTGTTACACTTGCCTTTCACTCATGCAACTTCCACCATATTGCTGAACCATTCTTCTGTGAATCTGCCTCGGTTTTACTTCTTCTGGCCACAGAAATCTTACTACAGAACTTTGACCCTCTCTGTTGCAATTTTCTAGCGGGGCGGCCATGACTCTCGCTTTGTCAATCGAATTGTGTCTCCAGACATCGGCTGATACTGTCAGAACCTGCCTCATAGATGTCTCTACGCGCTGTAGAAGTTTCATAAGGTTACCTCCGATCTTATTAAATCTCCAGTCAATTTGCCCTTACTTACTGAAGTCCCCTTGTATAAGCGATAAGAGAGCCATCTAATTGTAAGAGTGTCTGCACCACATGAGGCAGGTCGAGCCGAGCGTGTGGTCTACGTCACATCCTTCAGAAATGCAAATGCAGTTCTTCGTGTTCTGTGTAATACGGTAATAAAAAATGAACTAACGGCCTTTAGAGGGGGGCACACGGTAGCGTAGTTGGTTGAGGCGCAATGCTACAAGTCGGAAGGTCGAAAGTTCGATTCCCGATTATGTCATGGGATTTTTCAATTCACCGATTCCTTTTAGCTGCACTATGGCCCTGGGTTCGACTCAGCCTTTAATAGAAATGAGTATCAGGAATCTTCCTGAGGGTAAAGGGCGGACGGAGCGTAAAGTTGACAACCTCACCGCCATCTGTGAGCCGATTGTGTAGAAAATGTGGGAGCATCGACGTCTCACAATCCTATGGGCCTCAACGACCTGTTACATGTTACCTCTTTAACCGTCTTTTTCGCAGGATTTCAGGAATCTTCTATACCAAACGTGTCCAAAATGTGGCTCACGGGCCGGATGCTGTTCTTTTAAACCGTTAGGTCGGCTCACAAAAAATAATAATTGTCAGTTTTTAACAAATGGTTTAAATATAAGAAAAATCTGCTGCATGGAGAGCGTGTGCCTGAACACCTGTACCATCCAGACCACATGCGTGCGGCTCCCGAAATTGTGACATTGATGTTCAGTTATTTTAGGCACCCTTATTACATAAATAAAAAGGGGCTGAACCGCTGTATTAACGCATTTCATACAATGCGAAACTGGTTTCCGTCCCGCCCACATGTGCAGTGGCTTTGTTTATGTATACAAGTTCGCTTTCGCCCTGATCACTCATAGCAATCTGATGACCTTGGCCGGTGCATTATGCGGAAGTCTGTTCGCCTACCATTATGCAGGCTGGCCTTTATTTGTGATTTATATATCCGTTATCGATAACTTGTTTAATCGCTTGTTATTTATATTCGTCGGTTAGTTTTAAAGAACAAAGACCTTACTGCATTCTATTAATTAATATGGTAATAACCTGATTAACTGTTAATAATTTTTGCAGATGAAACATGAGTCAAGATGTTTTGGATATAAACTAGAAGCATACGTACCTTTGAATGCACTCATCTGTTTACAGTAGCTAGCAAATATTCATACATTCACGGCTCTACAGCCCTTCGTTGGGCCCTGGCCTCTTCTTCACTTTCGTAATCTTTCTTGCACAGACGGTAGGATTCCTTGAACGAGTGATCAGCCCCCGCAAGGCCGCTACCTACACACAGGACAGCACAAACGCAGAATAAACGCAGACAGACATCTATGCCTTGAGTGAGACTAGCAAATATTACGAATTCAAATTTATAGCCTACAATTATTAGCTTACTTCTTTACAGAATTTCCGCTGTAGCCCATCACCTACATCTAGTGACAAATCAAGAATACGTGGAGCTTTACTTCCACTCCCTGATACAGCTTCGTGGTTTGGTACTTAGGCAACTTTACTATGAGCCTGTAACTATATACTCGCATTATCTGCAAAGTGTTAAACATAACCTCAGAATTTTCTACATTCGCCCTGTTCGTAATTTTTATCACACAAAAAGAAGTACTTCATATGAAAATTACAAGTATGCTTTAATCTATTTCCGTACACAAATTTCACAGGCCTAGCTGAAATTGGCCATTGTTTGTGACGTAATTTTGACTTAGGATACAGAGGTATTGGCTCCAAATCAGATTGCGGGAATTAGCATACGATATTCTAATTTGCAATTAGATTCGAATCGGGTACCTACCAAAAACAAAATCAGTAATATGGCATTGAGCTGACGTGATATTTATGCTATCCTATTAACTTTTGAAAATGTTAGCGTCTTTCTTCAGGACATGAAAATCACACACATATTCATACCTGCATTAATGCTTTCCAACGTATTAATACTAGTGATAGGGCCGTTGAAATCAATGGTAAACTATTAGTACATAAATCCTCTTCCTTACAGACTGTGTGATCCCAGAGGAATACATTCCCACTTCCTTTCTAGTTCATTATTCAATATAATCACCATACAGTCTGAGTTACAGCATGGATAAATAAAATATAAATAACACTGTTACTTCAATATATGTTCATAACATAGACTTTCCCAGTTTTCTTTTAATAGAATCCGGTCGTCACACTCAACAGATATAATTTTGCCTGCCTTAAGACTGAGCTAAATGAATGTGAAAAAAAAGTCTGCTGTGTTTGATACAGCGTGAGTGTTTGTGTGATTACCAGGGAGGAAGAAGGTCGTGATCTGCTCGGGAAGCGCACCATGGACTTCAAGGTGAGCTACCTGGACGCAGGGCTCACTAACAGTTACTTCACGGACTCCGACCAGCTAGTGGTAGGCTCAGTGCCTCACCATACTTCACCCTCCTCTTCACATCACGGCACCACTGGGTCTGCGGCGCCGCAGAGGGTCAACCGGCGCTACAAGACGCAGCTGCGGGACTTTCTATCCACGTGTCGCACCAAGCGCAAGCTGACGCACCACGTAGGCGCCAGCACACCCACGGGCACCACTGTGACAAGTGGCGCGGCACTCCCCAACACCATGGCGGCCGTGGATTACATCGCGGCGACCGACACGTCCAGCGCCGCAGCTGCTGCCGTGGCAGCTGCGTACTCCAACCTGAACAACATGTACACTACGCCGTACCCCACCACTGCCGTGGCTGGATCCCCAGCCGACACGTACATGGGACACTCCGGCAACTTCCATCAGAGCCTGTATCCTGCCGCAGCGGCGCTAGACAATCGCTTCCTGGCCGCGACGACCGAGAACCTGTTCCACCAGTACCGGCCGCTGGGCACGTACTACCCTGACTATCATCATGCGGCCGCCACAACGCCCTATGTGAGCAACGGCTTCCTAGACATGTCACCGCGCGCCACCACGTGCAGCTTACCCACGTATGACACGAGTCCCACGGCCTCTGGTACGCACCACCATATGCACCACCAGCTGACTGGCAAGACGAGTGACGCAGAGAAACTGTACTCGTGTCAGCAGCTGGTGGACACGACGCCCACCTCAAAGTACGCAACAGTGGTGGACAGCAGCCGGGGTTACGTGGTGGCCAGCGGTAAGTGCCTGGATGTTGCGTCTCCATACTCCGTCTCGCCGACAGGCACAGTGACCCTCCAGCCGATAGTGATGACGTCGTCCTCGCCCTCCATTATAGGTGACATAACTCATAACAAACTGGTAGTGACAGGTGGCAAGGTGGGTTCCAAGCACTCGCCGTCAATGGACGGGATGTCTTCGTCAAATTCGGCAGGCTCGTCGCCGACAGCGACCACTACAAATGGTCTCATCACGCCCAAGCTGGAAGATATAAAGACAGAAGTAAGCTTACTGCAGTCGGGGAGTCCACCGTCGCACCACCAGATTACAAGCCACCACCTGAACAACCAGCAGGTGGTACAGTCTGCCACAACCCAAAATGCCATCCTTCCTCATCACTACTCACCCCCTGCCCCGACAAGCGACACGCCACGCCAGACAGTACTGATGTGGGGTAGTGGTGGCACCACGACCCTCAATCACACGGCCTCGACGGGCAGTAGCAGCAGGTCCCCACCCCCAAATGTTATTGTGAACTCGGTGTCCTCCAATCCCGGCACACCTGTGGTTACCACCCTCTCGAATGGCACTCCAACGTCTTATGGTGTCCATCCCCAGCCAGATGTGAGCCCTATCAGCAAGAAGTACAACAGTACTGGGCCAGACCCTCTCAAATCCCTAGCGGAGATGAACTCCATGAGTGGTGGCGACCCAGGCACCACCTGCAAGTGGACCAAGCCAGAGCCAGTGTCTTCAGCATCCCCCACCCACCCTGCCAGCAGCCCGGCGCTTAGCGCCAAGTCCTACCATCACCATCACCAGCACCACCAAGTGGTGACGTCCCATCACCATCACCATCATCATCACCAGCACAGCGGCGGGCTGGCATACAGTGAGACTAGTGCCGGGAGCGAGGTATGGCCCGTACATCACCAGTATCACCAGTACTATCCTTACACCACTCCGTATCACCACCACGCACCCCAGTGAGTGAAATAAACACTTTTTATTTTATACTCTGTAACAACTAGACATGTAAGGCAGAGAGATGCATCCAAAAATCACCAAAACATAAGCTCTCTCTGGACAGATGAAGTCATCTGCATGTAGTGTCAGTGTTTCAAATATCCTCTGCTTTAACTGAAAACAAGGGATAACTGATTATTGGATGATCTCTAGTTCTGTAGTGCATGAGAGAGTCTGCACCAAAGCCGTAGCTATTTCTCTAAAATATGTTGCTTGTTATTTGCCTTTTCCGTTTCTAACACTTTACTAATCAGAACAGCAGTAGCATGTTTCATGGTGGTAATTGTAACTACAGATTGTCTCTATTGACAGTTGTTGGTCTTACTGTAAAAGAAGATGCTTCATATTGCTTTGTTTTCGGTAGTAACTGTGGAAACAGTTTTACAACCCCAGCTGTTGACTCAAATGAGGGAGTGTACATTATCTCACATATGATTCCTGACTGAAGAGTGATATACACCTCAAATAATGAAGATCAAATGGACATACCAACAATTATTTAGCAATCATGTCCAAATTTTAGTGAAGTAGATCTCTGCACCTAAACACAAAAATATGATTTGCAAATTTGAAGGGACTCACATGAGAGTGAACATTTCTTTAAAGCAGTATGGGACTAAATGTGAACAGTCAACACAGGGATAACTATATACTCCACCTAGCTTAGCATTAAAAAATTATTCATTTTACTGACTAAGTATATTTATAGGTACAATTATAAAAGATAAGTCCGTCCAATGTGACTATTTCAGTTTTCTCACTTGATGATTCACTAGCCATACATGTTTCGATCCATCTGGATCATCTTCAGAGGCACCAAACACTTTTTAGATACCACTATCACAACAGTTGTCATATCAAATACACATGTAATGTCCAAGTACACAATGTTCCATCTATCACTCACAGCATGTGTATTTGATATGACAACTGTTGTGATAGTGGTTTCTAAAAAGTGTTTGGTGCCTCTGAAGATGATCCAGATGGATCGAAACATGTATGGCTAGTGAATCATCAAGTGAGAAAACTGAAATAGTCACATTGGACGGACTTATCTTTTATAATTGTACCTATAAATATACTTAGTCAGTAAAATGAATAATTTTTTAATGCTAAGCTAGGTGGAGTATATAGTTATCCCTGTGTTGACTGTTCACATTTNATATTTCTAGGTTTCACTTAATGGAGAAAAATTCATTCCTCTGAGGTAATAACTGAATGTATGTTATATAGGTGAATGAAGGGCTATGACCTTGTACGCTTGTATTTCTCTCAAATTCTGCAAAAAAAAATGTCTTTAGACAGTTAAAAAGAGACACTCAGCTTTATATGAGTGTAATTGTATAAAGGAAATGGCAAAAATTATTTCAGGAGGCAAATCTCAGTGCTGTTTCTTCATATAAACTGTTTTAATTTTTCGAACTCTTACTTGTTACAATTCTCACAACTGTATCCAGTTGTTGTTCAGTGACATTTCACAATAACTTAATATATCAACATCCTGAAGTAATGACTCAGTTGAGTATTGCCTTTAATAAGGAAGTCGGCTTCGGAATCATAATTTTGCTCCGATGTTCTGAAGTCAGCCCTTTGCTATAAATTAAAAATAATTATTAGAACATGTAGTCTCCTTGAACACAAAATTGCAATTTGTTATGCAGAAGAGAATTTGTGTTCATCCCTTACCATTACAATAAATAAACAAAATACTGATTTAGTTGAAATGTCCCTCTAGAACAGAGTTTTTGAAACTGCAAACTAAGGTCTTCCTAGGCAATCATGAAGTTTCTCTTCTTCTTCTGGGAGGGGGAGCCATGAAAGTGCTCTATGACAAAAATACCCAAATAATCTGAATCCTAAATAAACAATAATGTGATGTAAATTATGTTGAATTAATTACATGACGCAATATATATTTAACTGTTCATCATCCCACAGATAGGTAGTATAAGCCAAATGTAATATATTGCTATTGGTCAATTACAGTACTTATAAATTGGCATGCAGTTTCATAGAAAAATACTACATTAAGGTTAATTTACAGTAACAATACTTTTTTATTTGCTAGATCACATTTTAAGTCATTTTATAGGTTCTGGGTGGCCTTGACCTTTTATATTCTCATGAAGGATGCCTCAGATTAATAAAATACAGGAACAGCTTTTAGAAAAGACAGATGATTTTATGATAAACCTTTTGATGAATGGCATTTACTCATACCATTAGGTTTTATTTAAGTAGACTTTCTTCCCTTGATGTGTAAGAAAGCTACCAGTTGCTGGCTGTACCTGTGAAGATGAGGCAGGGAGTAAATAAATCCAGATTAAAGAAGCCAGTCTTTATACACAATATTTTCCCATTCATGTCATGTAAATGGTTAAGAAAATCGTAATGTTGTTTTTTATTGCATTGTGATGTAGTATAGTCTGGTAGGTGGGAAGGTTTACGAACATTATGGAAGCAGTATGCTCCTCTAAAACATTCATACCACCTACGAGACTATGTAGTATCATGACCAAGAACACCATGATATGAATCTTCACCATCCTAAAAACCGTAAATTAGAGAATTACTTGGTTTTAGAAAGTGATTGAGGTTAGCTCCTTCTAAGGAACCCAACTGAGTAGGTGTCTTCCCCCACCCCTCATGTGAGGAAGGAAACAGATTCAATTCCAAAATGTTATGTTTTATAGTTTCTAGTATACCGGATGATAGGCCACACCATAGCTCAAGCAGTCAGTCGCTGGCTTCCCACCACGGCTGCCCGGGTTCGATCCCGGGTCTGGTCAAGTGGGATTTGTGGTGGAGAAAGTGGCGCTGGGGCAAGTTTCTTCTGAGTACTTCAGTTTCCCCTGCCAATCTTCATTCCACCAATTGCTCCACAATCACCCTCACCTATCATCTGGGGATGGTACCTTAGGCCAGAAGTGGCCGCAGTACAAGGGAATTAGTCCCGCCCCACTAGCAATAAAAAAAATACCGGATGATGGACAAAGTCTAAAAACCTAGTAATTCTGAGTGTTATACAACATCGTCAGAACCATTTAGAATCTAGTCATAACTCAGGGGCTCCACATACTCACAATCCAATAATGTTTTAATGGTGTTGCTGTAACATCATATGTTGAAAGTACACAAAATACAGGTGTTAAGAAGATATTCTAAATAAGAATTTTTCATGAAAATTACAACAGCAGGTGACAGAAACACTGTTTCTGGTAGACTCACCTGCCAGCAGAATTAGTAATACCTGCAGCAAATGCATTGAGTGCTCTATAGGTACACTGTGTTACCATAAGCTAATACAGTAAGTATCATTTAAGATGTTGTTTTCCGTGTTTGTCAGTTAATATTGTCTGCTTGCTGATTTCAGCACTCCGACCAGCGACAACGGCTATCCACAGATAAGCCGGACGGGAGTCCTCTGTTGTCCATCTCTGAGGTGACCAACACCCTCCTCAACCACGAGTAACAATGGTGAGCATTTTGAGAAAACACCACAGAGCACAATCCTCATTCAAAGGCTCATAATGCTTCAGCTGATCAAGAAATTCCCAGCCATTTGTGAAACCCAAAGATCCATTACAGTGTTCAGCCATGGACCCTGTCCTGAGACAGTTGATTCTAGTCCATACCATTATATGCTTCCTCTTCAAGATCTGTTCCATCAAACGGATTCAAGGGGAAACAAAGAAGTGGTCAAGTGTCTAGCACTTGTGCTTCATATTTTAGAGGTCCCAGGTTCAAATCTCAGTCTTCAGATGGGCTATTCTGGCTGAGGTTTTCCATATTTTGCTTCAGTCCCTACATGCATCATTAAACGAATAACTAATATGCCTCACATCTTTTGTTTTTGATGCTAAATATGCAAGATTAAAACAAAGTTCTTGGAATGATACATTAATTCTGGTAGTTCATAAGTAGGGTAAACCTACTGAGCTTCATGACACACCTTATTTCATGGTTGCAGTCAGGTTTTTACAGCTCCAACGTGGACTTAACTGAAATTCCAGTAGTAAAACTCAAAGGTTCAGCATCACCTGATATTGGTTATGATCCTGAACAAGTTCATTATAATTCACAATCTCACATGTTACTGCCCTAAGAACCATTTCAGTATGGTCTTTCCATCTTATTCTTGGTCTTCCAAGTTAAGCTTCAAAAGACGTTTTCCAAACAAAATCTCTCTCAATTTTTGATTATCACCATTTGAGCTGCATGCCCAACACAGTGTAATCCATGAACTGACTGACCTGTGTGAGATACATGACTGTGGTAACAATTCTAACATCTATTCTGCACTTTATCTTTTCTGTGACAGCTCAGTCAGTATAGTGAGCAGGCTGGCCAACAGAAGAATTGGGGGTAACATTCTCGGCAGGGGAAAGAGATTTTTCTGTTCTCGATATCCTTTCACCCTCCTGTTCAGTGGATATCAAGGGTTGCTTTCTCAGGGATAAAGCAGCCAAGGCATGAAGCTGACCAGTCACTTCTCTCTGTTGTGATATGCATGGAGCTACACCTCTACTCCCACATACATCTTTATAGCATGATGCTTAATTATGCACATAGATAAATATACCTGCACTTACGTCTGTGTCTGAATAGGCTGTCGATTATTGTGAGCATTTTGTTCCCCAAGACTTTAAATTCATGGTCTTTGTTCTGAATAAGATACTACATTTCACAGCCATACAAAACAACTTCTAATAACCTCTAAATTTATGTTTCATTTCTTGCCATCTACATGCAACTTCGTTCAGTATTCACTCATCTTTGTCTTTATTGTATACTGCTTTGGCCTCATTGGCAATCATCAGATGTACAAGTTGTGATGAAGCAATCTGCTGCTCACTGCAATGTTGTTCTGCTTTACTCTAGGTTATATGGGTTATCGTGTTGCTGCCATGCAAGTGACTGGTTTATTGGTTTCTGGGTCTTCCTATGGTCCAGTGTGTGGCTGCTCTGAATGTTTCTGTAATAAGCAAATTTCATGTTACTGCCAAAATAATTCCTGTTAGTCATATATATTTTTCTACAGAATATCTGAAAATTCTTCAACCACCACAAAATATTTTTATATCCCTGAAGATGGAAGTCTTCATAGCCAATGCTGTGGGAAACTCAAATCCTACAAAATATTTTTATTTTTACTCTAATTTTAGAGTATTTTCTTTATATGTTCACCACCTGCTGCAATTCATATTCACAGATGACACACCATGTTCATTTATATTTGTGGACTTCTTCAATTCACAGATGGAGATCGGAAACATTATCAATTTTTAAAGTGTAAAACTGTGACACAACATAGCCACTGGCTGTACAGTACCTTCAGAAATATTCCAAATGTTTTCTCCCAAATTTGTGTTATTAAAGCCATCCTTGACTTGTCTGTGGATTTGAACACAGTCACCATATATTAACTGTATCCATTTATTATTAGTATGGTCCTGAATAAAAACTGGAATTGGCTTGACACTTTTCTGATACCCTTTAGATCTCAGTTACCAAAAACTGGATTACAATGAGTGACAGTACAGAAAGTCATGAAATGCTTACTTACTGTGTAATTCTCCATTTTCAGGTTGGTCCAGTTGAAACCTTCTCCCGGTTGTAAGAAGGTATAAGTGTCGTGTCGTGTCCAGTCTACCGAATTACACAAACATTATTTCTGTCGCGCTATTCTGTTCTAAAAATCAAAATATCAAATATCCATATTAATATTAATATTTCGCTTTAATATCATAATTTTATTATATTATTATAGCTATGTATGTATGTGTGTGTGTGTGTAAAATCGTCCGTACCCTTTGTTGTATACATATTTGTAAAGCATTCTCGTAATTAATATATAGGCCTACGTGTTTTCTGTGATACATGTCGAATATAATTACTGTATAATAGTATTCATAAGTTTTAAAAATTACTGTAAATTGTGTACCACGGTTTTAAAACTCGCATAATATATATACATACCTCATTCATTTTTACTTTTCAGATCTGAAAAAAATACTCATTATATGGTCTTCAAACTAATAGTACCATAATTTTGAGTTTTTAAAATAATTTGAAGATATTATTGTATACATTCCAGTGGGCTGTGTACAAATGATGGGCAAATTGTCAGCAGAACTGTATATTTATGTGCATTTCCCATAATTAAATCAAAACTTAGAAATGGTTGTTTTGTTGGGTTAATATTTTCTAAAGATAGGTCATGTGAAACTGAATCTGTGTATCTGAATGTTATATGCCTCTTTTCTAGTCTTGCTAGAATGCTTGTTTCAAAATTTATTATATCAATTTTTCTGTCTTAAATGCAACTGTAGAAATAAAAATAGCTAATTAATGTCTTGCTTATGGAATTTATGTGTTTTCTTGATGATCTGATATTATGATAGTTTTCAAGCCACTGTAATGACTGTAATTTAGGTGAAACAGATTCGTCACCACCAAACCTCAAACATTGCCTGACAGTAGAGCTGCAGTTTATGGGTGTATCAGATCAGTAATAAAACACAAATGTTCATGAACGAAAGTAACATACTGCGACGTACAAAGGACAGGCCTCATGAATATTCACTTGATTTCTATTAGTGAACACATAAAGTTGGAAAACAATTTTTATACACTTTAAAGAGTGAAAAATTCTTACATCTCAATATCGCTTATTTTTCACGTCCAGGATAGCTCATATTGTTGTGTTCTTGCTTGTGTCATAATAAGCTATAGACATTACTCATTTTTTAAAAGGAGTTCCAAGGTTTATGAATTTAAATATCACAAAATGACTTAGTAGTTGACCGTTGTAAATATTAAATTATAAAAAGATAATGTCCAAAAGTAACTCTTTTTGACCCACTTGTGGTTAACTCCAGTAAGAGTATGTACTATGAAACATTTATAATAAAACAAAGTTGTATTCTTACCAAGGTTGACATTCCTTGGTAAATCTTCACAAACAGTTATTTTTCTCTTATTAAGCAATACAGCAAATACTGCATAATTTCATCATGTCTTACTTTCACCTGTTTTGAATTTTATTCACCTTCATCCACTTTCCTGGGGAATTTCATCTCTTGTGATGTAACCTGCTCTGGTACATTAGATCCCCCCCCCCCAGCTGTGTAGCTCTTAAGTACTTTACAAAGTGAAGTTGTCAGTATTTAAAATTCTTCATAATTACTCTTTTGAAGACTACTATGATATTGTATGTGTACTTTACTGGCAAGATTTTGATCTATTGAAGTAAAAAAGAAACACCTTCATTTACACGCTTATGCTTCAAACTGCTCGGCACGCAAAATTGAGAAAAACTAATTCTCCAGTAACAGAACCCAAAAGTTTAGCAGTGCTAATACCAAAACCCAACATTGGACATGACCACCAGTCAGTTCTATCCACTCTCCTTCCTCACAACCTATTCCTCCAAGATCCAGCTTAATGTTATCATTATTTTTATTTTTTTTTATTATTATTTGGTGGGGTGGGACTGAGTCCACCTGGTACTGCGAGCACTTCTGGCCTATTGTACCAGCCCCAGATTATAGGTGAGGGTGATTGTGGAGCAATTGGTGGAATGAAGATTGGCAGGGGAAACTGAATTACTTGGAGAAAAACTGCCCCAGCACCACTTTGTCCACCACAAATCCTACTTGACCAGACCTGGGATCGAATCCGGGCCACCGCAGTGGGAAGCCAGCGACTAACTGCTTGAGCTATGGCGTGGCCTCAGTTTTATGTTATTGTCTCGTGTAATTCTTAATATTCCAAATTATTCTTTTCCAATATGTATCCCTTCAAAAATTATACATGCATCGTGGCTGAGATACAGTGCGCACTCTGTTTTCTGTGCGTTCATAGTGATATCGAATTCTGTAGTTTCATTTCAGCCTATATATACATCAAGCAGATAACAATAAAAAAGGTATGTACATTGAATTTTACTATATATTTTTAACATATTAATCTGCAGAACCTGCAATAAAAGTTGGCAAGTGGATGAGTTTGGGCATAACTCATACGTATATTCTTTTTTGCTGTTGTTCACTTAGGTATCCTTTTAATTCCACTATTATGGTTTTACTCAAGTCAGTCTGGTAATTACTACATATAAAAATAAATAGTTAGGACTGTGCATGTGCATGCGTTTCCACTAGCGAAATTTAAATGCCCAACTGGCCAAAACGGGGTACTTTGGCCACGATGACTATACTCATCACTGGCACAAACGGGGCACTTCAGACGTTAAAGGTTAAGCAGCCCAAATCGCTTTTAGCTAGTGGAGTTTAATACGTAGTTACAGCTGCCAGCGTTCATATGAACATAATGGCTAGATAATGGGACAAAAATATAAAGAAGTACACCAGAGGGCAAAAAGTAACTTCTCAAGAGAGATACAGAATGGGTTGGTTCATGCAATTTCTTTCCATGGCTGGAGCATAGAATAATCCAACATGTGAAAGAAGTCCAATGGGAACTACTGTTGCATTTCCTCCAGCCATTGTCAACCAATCCCATGTGCCTGTAGCAAGCAAAGATTAACTTTCAGTTACTGTCAACATTTGAGTGAGCAGCAGAAGGAGGATATAAAGAAGAGCACTGAAAGGGAAAGTAACAGCTCAAGGGAGATGTGGAAGTAGATTATTCATGGGACTTCTTCCAGTGTCTAAGAATATTTCATGTTCTCTCTTGGCATATACTGGGTGGAGTGGACAGAAGGAGACAGAAGAGGCAGACAGGATTTATATTTTAGATAGCTCTTCACTGAACAGCCTGTTATAATACAAATAGTATAAAGGTAAGGAAAGCAAATGATTTAACTATTATAGTGGATACAGGTTGTGGGTCTTCAGTTCGTTCAGACGAATGAGAAGGTGGTATACTTCACATCCGGCTCCTACCAGACCTACTTCTACTTTTCATTCATGTTCACCTTTTCCTCTCTTACTGTATCATATAAAAGGTAAATTTGTCCCTGTACTTAACTAATTAAGCACTACGCCATGAAGGCGTATGGGGGAGTGGATGTATAGATCCATATTTTCTTGACCTCGGCACTAGCTGGAGCTGAGTGGTCAGCTTCACGCCCCTACTGCTTTACCCCCGGGGAAAGACCTCGGAGTACCCATTGGATAGGTTGGGTGAACCCAAGAGCCGGTCAGCAAGACGTGAAGAAGAGAAAATTCTTAACCCTACCGGGACTCGAACTCAGACCCCTCCGTCGTCCAGCGCATAGCCAGTTGCTATACCGACTGCGCTATCGCGGCTGCTAACTGTATCATAATCATATTCATAGGCAAAAAGTAAAGCTGTCTCCTTGCGTAAATAATTAAGCACTATGCCACGAAGACATATAGAAGAGTGGAGGTATAGCTCCACCTTTCTTGACCTCGGCATTAGGAGGTTAATTGTCCCCTTCAGGCCTCTGCTGCTTTACCCCGGGGAAATCGCCCCCGGGTACCCATTGGATAGGCCGCTGGGTGGGCCCCAGTTCCGGTTTCGAAGCTGTGTAGAAGAGAAAAATCTTGGCCTACCGGGAATCGAACCCGGGATCTCCACTTCCTGAGCCCGTCGCTAGACTGACTGACCTATCCCCACTGCATTCAATTAGTATTAGGAAAAGAATCGTTAAATAACTTACAAATCAATTAATCAAAAATAAATTAATTTAATGGGACGGGGATAGTGACTATATAGCTGCTACATTCTGTTCTTGAACTATGTAAAAGGTCACTTCCGGTCACTTCCAGGCCCCTGTCTCTTCACTCCCGGGGACACAGCCCCTTTGTATAGGAAGATACGTGGGGCCCACAGCAGGTCTGAATGTTATACAGAAAATACAAATCTCTTTAACATACCGAGAACCGAACTCCGACTCCCCGTACTTCTCATACCTACCTAAACCAGTTTCTCAACCACCGGTCCGCCACCAGGTACCGGACCCTGGCATCAATCATGCCAGGCCCTCGTCGTATAAAAAAAGAATTTAGCTGGCCGAGGTATCACAACGGTTGAGAACCACTGTCCTAAATGATATACCGGCTATTAGGTCATAATCTACGCGTTATATGACAGAATTAGGTGGGGCACGAGTACATTCCGTCATCTTACGGGTAACTAATATTGTGCCATCAAACATTTAACCCAGGAATTGTTCGTAGTTATTGTTTTGGTGACATTTTTCAGCAGGACCATATTGTATTGGTAGTTGCATAAAGTATATACCAATTAAAATACTGTAATGTTAGTGGTGAATTAACTTCGCCGCAACTTTACGATCAATTCTTCGCCATCCCTTCCCTGACCTCATCCTTAACGTCCGAAATAAAACGTGAGGGAAATTTATATTTCAATGAGGAAATTTCAAATAATCAGTTTGACCTGCTTGGAAATCGACCCTAAAAGTCGAAGTTGTTTCAAGATGGAGCACGTCACGTTTGTGCATGTTGGACAATTGGACTAGTATTTTATTTATGTAGCGACTTTTTTTCCATACTATGAACTAACACTAATGAGTAAACGAGCAGAAGTGATTACTGTTAATTTTACAGTAACGATTTTGAAATAAGTATGGTGCCTATTTTGGAATGACATGAAGAAACGGGCGGATGGTGATGAAAGTGACGTGTGGAGGGAGAATTGTCGAAAAGTAGGAATTTGGGTTGGATGGAGGAAATGAATGGCAATGATACTACATCAGTTAAAGAATTTTGTATTATGGACAACAAACCAATAATAACATGTAAGTACACTGATTTCATGTAATGTGTATATTTCATGATCACGTTTGTATAAGAGGTTACGTTTAGAAGTGGTAATTAGAGTTAATTTGTGTCAGGTGCTGGTGATACGGCTCTGTTTTCAAGTTTGGAGTCGTCCTTGGTTCAGGCGTTACCTAAGGATCCTACTGAATGGCGGAGGTCATATGGAAGGGCTGTCAAGTCTGTTCATGTTGAAGGGTCTTTCATTTCTTTTAGCAAGGATGTTCTTCCAAAACAAGGAGATTGGCATTTAATTCAACAACCTATATTTCATATTTTCTGGACTGAATGTGTGGTATGTATGCTGTTTGCACAGTATTGTTAGTAAAGCAATTAAATTTGTTTTTTGTTATTTATTGTATGGAAATATTACAACTTTCATAAACCTGTTTCTTTTTAATACAGAGCTGAATAATAACATCGGTGCTATGTTGGCAGTATGATTTAATTGTAAATTTACATGTGAAATAAATACAGTGACATGTCACAAAAACATTTGTGTGAGTATGAGTGGTTTTGAAAATAACACTATCGGATCCTTCAAGGTCCACTATTTGTTGAAGACAAATTCTTTTATTATGTGTTATGTATTACTGTTTAAGCTCTGTGTTGGTCTTCGAAATGGCCACTTTCAAAAGGGATGGAGAAAACTGTACAGTGAAGAGCTCCATAACTATACTACTTGCCACTATTAGATACCACTGCCAGTAGAGGATCGGAACCTTGCTGACAGAAAGGGACTGATAGCGAGCACCAGTACTGGTAGGGGATGGAGACAGTAGAAATTAAAGGGGGATGCACAATGGACCAATAACTGGTCTAAGTGCATGGGAAAACCCACCCCCTCAATACTGAATACTGAATACTACTTGCCAAATTTAATTAGAATGATGAAGTCAAGGAGGATGAAATTGGTAGGGCATGCAGCATACATAGGAGAGGAGAGAAGAGATGAAAAGAGAAGTGCATACAGGGTTTTGGTAGAAAAGTCTGAAGGAAAGAGATCACTAGGAAGATCTAGGCATAGATAGGCAGAAAATATTGTCATGATTGATGTGTGTGACTATAGATGGGATTTTGAGTGGGTAATTGAATTCATTGACCACTTGTATACACCACTCTGAACTGCACTTTACAGATCACTGGCACACACAGGCTAGAGTCCTTGGTCTGTTACAGTCTCCATTAGCAGTTTCCTGGCAACAGCTTCCCCCAAGGGAGAGTCTTCAGCTTCCCATGCTCTGGTCCTCTTGTCACAGGCACCCATACGGAACCCCTTAGCTGACATCTCAACTAACGGGGTCCCAAGCTGGCAGCCATTTCACACAACTCTTCTGGTCTTCTCTTCACAGGCTGACATTCAACTGACAACTGAGCTCTCTCACTCTCCAACCAGCTACTTTATGTCCCTTCACTCAGCTGAACTGCTGACAACTGATTACTCCAACAGCTAATTTGTTGTTTAAGGGAAGGTCAAAGTCAGAGTCAGTTCATCTTGGCATCAAGCCCCTTGAGACTCACAACCAGATTTTTTCTTGCAACTGAACTCTTGCAATCATAGTCCTTATGTAACATCCTCTCTGACGAGAAGATGGGTTAGTCGCTTATGAATATGGTTGACCTCGTTAAGCATGCACATCACACATACAGCATGTTATTAAAAATTCTTGCTTTTGCACTGTGTACAAGTCCAGGCTTTGCAAAGCAGATCATGCCCATCTTATGTGTCTTATGCTACAATGGCAGCTTAGTCACTTAAACGGTCGTGAGCTTGACCACTGCCAAGTTTAAGCCTCTTATATTTTCTCTGTCTGGCTTCATTTTGTCCTATACTGTGAACGTGTTCATTCTTATGATTTTGTAATGACTTCTGCTTGTTACCTGCACAGTTTTGTTATATAATCATATACATGCAAAAGATTGAAAGCTGTGTGCAAATTGTGGACTGGTGTGCACCTTGGAAAATTTCCAGTGATGCGGAGAACCTATTTTGTAGGCATAGATTAGAGACCAGTGGTGGGCTCTTGTGAACATGGCAACAACCCTTCAGGTTTCATAAAATGTTAGGAATTTCTTAAGTGGCCAAGCAACAGCTAGCTTCTCAAGAAGGACTTTGCTCCATGGAGTTATTCTTCGTCATTGTAATGCTTCATCTGCCTTAAGTCCAAATATTTTTTTAACATCCTGTTCTCAAATGCCCTCAATCTGTATTCTTCCCTTGGGGTGAGACACATACACACACTCATACAAAACAACACGTAAAATCATAGTTTTGTACATTTTAATCTCTGTGCTTTCCATCGGGGATGGGAAGACAACAAGATTCTGAACTGAACTAGTAACATATGATCTTGGTCTTGGTGAAATTTGTGTATCAGATCTTCTCAGATACCGTTCAGTTTTGTGGAGCCACTGTAGCTCAGTCAGTATA
Source organism: Cryptotermes secundus (assembly GCF_002891405.2). Classification (NCBI taxonomy): domain Eukaryota; kingdom Metazoa; phylum Arthropoda; class Insecta; order Blattodea; family Kalotermitidae; genus Cryptotermes; species Cryptotermes secundus. The sequence continues at coordinate 827,425 of NW_019734360.1, forward strand.
GCAGCTAGGCTATGAGCTGGATGGTCAGGAAATCAAGGTTCTATTCCCAACAAGGCAAAGAGATTTTTCTCTTCTCCATGGCATCAAGACTGGCTCTGGAGCCCGTCCAACCTCCTCTCTAATGAGTACTAGGGATAAAATTACCATGGCATGAAGGTGACCATTCACCTCCATTTAGTGCCAAAGTTATGCATGGTGATATACCTCCACTCCCCAATACATCTCTGTGGCATGTTGCTTAATTAAGAACAGGGACAACTTTACCTTTACCTTTTATTCTTATTTAATAGTATTGAGATATCAACTACATAGGTACTCCTCTTTATTCTGTCTTGTAGTACAATTATCTGACTGATTATAGGTAATTAGTTTGTGTGATGTAGTGTTATTTTTGCCAATCCTACTGTAATTATCAGTCAATCAAAGGAAGTTAAGTTACCTGTGTGAACCATGTATAATGTTGAAGAATGCCGTCTTCTGGAATGTGGCATCATATAGATCTTGTGTGAACTGACGTTTTGGAGGAACATATCGCCTCCATCTTCAGGGTACAAAAAAATCTGCAAGCGAGGAACCATCATGAGCAGTTTGCTGCAGCCATGGCATCACATTCCAGAAGATGGCATTCTTTATAATCACCACTGTGAAAACCTCAAATCTTACATGTACAATGTTTCTTTCAGGATGTGGATGTATATAAGACAACAGTTCGTGAAGAAATTGAAGCCTGGCTGAAAACATTAGGCCAGAATAACATTCAAGACTGGATGATTGTTCTTGTAGAAACATATGATATTAAAAAGACAAATAAATTATTGCCTAGAACCACAGTTCTTGACAAAATACGGAGCGATTTTGCGTCAAAGCATGGAGATAGGTAATTGTAAAACTAAATGTTCAGTTCATACAAATGTCTTTTCGTGTTGAGCTCTGGAGTTATTATCTTCACTAAATTTGAGGTTCTCATACTGATGGGTATTTGAATTAGAGTTTTCTTATGTATGGTGGTGTATAGTTTGATAAGTAGGTAACATCGTTTTGAAGAAGTCTGTTGCTTCCATCATCAGGAGGAAGGAGAAATGGAGGTGTGGGATGTCGTATGAAGAGACAACCACTAGTTGAACTGTCCTATAGGATTTATTGCAGCTGCACAGTATACACAGACAGATAATAACAATAGTGAACTGTAGAAACTAGAACTGTAACTCTTGCTCCCACTCAATGTGTCTTCTTATATAACCTAGAGTCGGACATATGGAAAACGGTTACGTAATAGGTACTGCTGTTGCCGGACGCCATGTTTATAAGTTCCCTAGCCCGCTGTTTACTTGCTTTTGCCTAGCAACCGTTGTTTACGTGTTGTTGCTAAGCAATGACGCTTGCGTTGTCACACTTGCTGGAATGTGGGCAGTTCCCACAGAGGCATCATGCTGGCCTAGTGTGCTCATATGTATGTACCAAATATACAGTGTCATAAGCAGCCTCTGTAGTCTAGGGGTAACGTTCCCACCTCATGACTCAAGGTATGCGGGATCAAACCTGGCGGAGGTCGTGGAATTTTTAAGGGCGGAAAAATTCAGGGAACAAGTTCTCCGGGAGGGACTTTAAGCCGTGGGTCCCGTGTCTTAGATTTATGGCACGTAAAAGATCCTCATGTCTCTAGGAGACCTCTGAGCAAAATTATTAGGTAAAAAGTTTCCCGCCCAAGTAGTTTCCAATGCCTCCGGTAGATGGGTAAGCATCGGCTGGCTGAATGGGGCTGATAGCAAGCACCGGCAGGGTATGGAGACTGGTAGAATATTAAAGGGGGACATACAATATGCTATTAGTCGTGGTGCATGGGGAAACACACCCCCTCCAATAATAATAATAAAATAATAAAATACAGTGTCATATCCCAGATAACTGTAATATTAATACTAATTGTCCTGTTTTGTTGTGCCAGGTGTTTGTCTGTGATCAACCCCATTCGATCAGAATCAAGATCTGCAGAATCATGGCGTGGGCTGCTGGCTAGAATCCGACACCTACTCCTTGCTGCTTATAATCGTACTCTGTTAAAGTTCGAGGAAGTGATAAGGGACCAAAGGGAACGTCGCAATGAACCAGGCTGGAGCTTCTGTCAGTATTTTCTTCTCCAGGTAACTGCCCGTCACATGTATCAGTCACTCGGTCACTCGTGGAGCTGAGCCCTTCTTGAGAAGCTGCCAATTCTGCAACTACTGACGAACTTCCCAGCATTTTATGAACCTGAAAGTTCATTACCGTGTTCACAGGAATCCTCCACTGGTCCCTATCATGAGCCAGATCAATTCAATCCATTCCATCTCATCCTGTCTCTCTAAGATCCATTTTAATATCATCCACCCAACTATGCCTTGGTCTTCCCAGTGGTCTATTTCCTTCTGGCTTTCCTTGTCTCCCCCATTCGTGCTACATGCCCTGACCATCTCATCCTCCTTGACTTGAACATTCAAATTATACTCGGAAAAGAGTACAAATTATGAAGGCCCTCATTATGCAGTTTTCTCCAACCTCCTGTCACTTCGTCTCTCTTCAATCCAAATATTCTCCTCAGTACCCTGTTCTCAAACACCCTCAGTCTGTGTTCCTCCCTTAATGTCAGAGACCAAGTTTCATAACCATGCAGAACCACAAGTAAAATTATAGTTTTGTACAAGTATATTCTAATTTTTATGTTTGTAGACAGCACACCAGAAGACAAAAGGTTCTGGACTGAATGGTAGCAAGCATTACCCGAGTTCAGTCTCCTCGTAATTTCCTCCTCAGTCAGGTTTTGGTTCGTTATCAATGCAGGCATCATGCTCCTAAAAATGTCAGCAGACTTCTGCTGAACTATGAGGGAGAGTCAGTAAATAGGTCACAAATGCAAGTAAAACAGCTGTAATTGGCATAACAGATTTTCCATGTGTATCACTAGGTAGCAGCACAGTCCAGCTTCATGACAGACTCGGTAGTAGAAGCGCATGCACATGTTCAGAGGCTGGTTTCAGTAGTCAAAATTGTGACCATGCTGGAGGAGTATAATAATGAAGAACAGCGTTATGTTGTGCATTCTTTGTGGGCAGAAGGATTCTCTGCAAAGGGTATTCATAAAGAAATGTTTCCTGTTTATGGTGGGAAGTGTGTGTCATGTAAAGCAGTTCACAACTGGGTGGCAAAAGGTTTCGCTTACGACAGAAGTTGAAACGGAGGTGTGGAAGTGACTGAGATAATAGTCAAAAGACTTCTGTGCTGCAGGAATGAATGTATAGATCCACATATTGTCCACCTCGGCACTAGTTGGAGGTGAGTGGTCAGCTTCACGCCCCAGTCGCCCTTACCCCTGGGGAAAGAGTCCCCAGTACCCACCGGACAAGAGGCTGGGTGGGCCCCAGAACTAGTACGGATGACGTGGAGAGGAGAAAAATCTTACTCCTACCAGGACTTGAATTTTGACCCCTCAGCCATCCAGTTTGTGGCCAGTCACTATACTGACTGCACTATCCTCACTCACCTGAGTAGAAATAATTATACATAATTACATTATGGATCTCCATTTGCTTTCAGGAAGAACTGGCCTTTGTCCTGGAAATGTTGGGCCTCTATGATGAAGCCTTGGTTCAGTATGATGAATTGGATGCTCTCTTTACACAGTTTGTCCTCAATTCTAATGTTGGCGGTAAGGTGGAATCCTTCCTGTCTTTAGAGAATTTTGAGAACTGAATTTTCTGAGCACACCAATAATAAATCTACACTGTTTACAGACACTCCAGAGTGGCTTAGCAACTTCCAGTGCCCATTTGACAGCTGGCTTGGTTTGGTGTTAGGTCAGACAGTTAATCTGACACAAAGGTCATTACTGAAGGAATGTAAGGCATCACTACTTGAGTTTCGCAGCTACCTGTTCTCCAGACAGTGCGCTATGCTCCTGCTTACATTCAAACCTTGGGAGGTAAGATTGCTGAATGAAGCACTTCACATGTTAATGTAATAGGAAAATATTGTGTGGATGAAATTAGATGTCTTTATTTTGATAGTAAGGCCCATTAGTCTTTGCCACCAGTAGCAGGATACCTGGTCCTTATTTACATGGCATGTCTCTTTGAACCCTCAGTTCAGTGGTACCTCCAGAATTCTGAAGCTATTGTGTTTATTACGTAGCCAAACATCTGTGTATTCACAGTCCGTCTATAATGCAACAATTGTTTTATTCACTATTTAACACTCAACACAGCATGTTTCGGCCATTTTCGCTTAGTGGGGGGTGGAGTCCAGATGGGTCCACTCGGCACAGCGGCCACTATTGTACCTGCCCTGTGTGATGATGATGGAGAATTTGGTGGAATGAAGATTGGCAGGGGAAACCGAAGTGCTTGGAGAAAACCCGCCCCAGCACCACTTTGTTGACCACAACTCCCACTTTACCAAACCCATGATCGAACCCAGGCTGATGTGGTGGGAAGCCGGCAACTAACCGCTTGAGCTATGGCGCAGCCTATGTTTTGGCCATAGATGGCCATTTTCAGGTGTTTCAATGCGGCCATCTGTGGCCATAACATGTTGTGTTTAGTGTTAAATTGTGAATAAAACAATTGTTGCATTATAGATGGAGTGTGAATACATAGACATTTGGTTAAAGATTTGCAACAGGATGCTGAAATACAGGTTTACTATGTAGTTTTAATCTAAATTACACCAGAGCACCAAGCAAGTTGGCAGTAATACTTCTGACTTGTATGCAAGAGGTAGCACAGACATGTGGCAACAAATGGTTTGATGATTAATATGATGAATTGGAAAGGATGTTGAAGGAAGTGGCTGCAGCTTGTTTTGAGGTACTGTCATAGAATTTTCTTAGAGGGACTGAGAAAATCATGAAACATGTCAGTCAGGATAGCTGGTCTCTTAACCAAGATTTTAATCCAGGACATCCTGAGTATGAGGCAGGAGTGCCACCCACTTAACTGACACTGTCAGATTTCCCTGTGCCAGAAAGGAATAACGCTGAGAGCTCTCATATAACACCATTTTAATTTCTGTATAGTGACATGATATGGGCTGGACAACCAAGGGGACAGAGTTTGAGTCCCCCTGGGACTCCTCAATGTCACCCAGAATGGCTCTTCCCCCCCCCCCCCCCAGCCTCCTATTCAATGGGTATTGGGGCTCTTTCCCAGGGGTGAAGCTGGCCACTCACATCCAACTAGAGCTGAGGTCAAAAAAACGTGGATCTATACATACACTCCCCCATACTCCTTCATGGCATAGTATGTAATTAGTTAAGCACGAGGATAACTTTACCTTTATATATTATGTCACTTGCCTTTCTGTTTTGTTTCTCTTGCTGTTTTATATTCTGTTTTAAAATGTTTGTTTCAGATAGCTCAGCGGTCCCTCCCATTTCTTCACAACTGCATCAAGGAAGTGGGAATTCTTGAGATTGCTGCCCCACCAGGGGCTATTGCATGCTGGGTGTTCCTCTGCTGCCTGGAGGTTTTACACACTTGCGAACGTTTCAATGACAGTGGTCAAGTAGAGGCATATTCACTTTACACTGCAAGTCTCTGGGCATATGCTCGAGACAAGGTAGGATTAGCTGATGTACCACTCCTCTTCATGGACAAGTATTGGTGTATCTCTTTCATATAGGTTGAATTAGAAATGAGTTGCTATTACATTTCTCAGTGTGGAGACCACTTGTACTAACTGATTTTTCATAGTGTTCTCCAGTCTGTCCAGGCAAGAGTCAGTGTACATAGTATCTCAAATCAGCCCATGATCACTTCCTTTTATTAAGCACAATGCCATGAAGCCTTAGGTAGGCCGCACACCGACATGCGTCAAGACATGTGACAGTCAAGACACGTTGTCTGCGACATGATGCAAAGAAAGGAGTGCGGTTGAAACGAATGAGATTATGAAAACCGCTGCACACCGGTTTGAGTCGTGATGCTGATATCAGCTTCATGCTGTCGAATCACGAATGAAGCAAACTGCGTCTTTTGTCTCATGTCTTGCTTGTCTTGAGGCAGTTGGCGTGCGGCCTCCCTTAGGTGGAGCTTATAGCTCCAGGCATTCTTAATGTTGACACTAGATGGAGGTGAGTGGGCAGCCAGTTTACCCCAGGGGGAAAACCTCCAGTACTTATTGGATAGGAGGCTGGGTGGACCAGAGAGCTGGTCTGGAGAAAAGCCTCTGACCTTCCTGTGAACACAAGGATATGTACAACTGGTGTCTACTCAAAAGTCATGAGCATCTAACTCCTCTGTACGTCGGTGTATCCTGCAGTACTTAAGCTCAATTTCTATACATAACTTTGGAACTGTAAAAAGAAAGGACTGGTTTTCTCCATTCTCAGTTGTATAAAGAATTTCTTTTCTGATATCTTTTCATTCATGATTTTATATAAAAGTATTGGAGTATGGCGAATATGATCGTGCACAGTTCAGTTACTTTCATGAGAGCCAAAAACATAATTTTTATATAACTTGTGTTCCTAGCTGCGTGACTTAGGCGAGCTCTGTGGACTCATGCCAGGCAATGAGCCAACCAGTGAGCAGTTGCACATAGTTGTTGGTCTGTCAGCTGGTATGGGCGATTCTCAGGGGAATAGCAAACAGCCTACACCCACAGACAAATTGAAGGAAGCACTTTCATCAAAAGAAGCTTTCAAGAAACATTACCTGGCAAGTTTGTATATCATATGAGATGCGTATTGTATGTCTTATTTCTTATCATGATATTTACAGTATCCACTGTTCTGTCCTGACTATATGAAAACAGTTTTAAGTCACTTTGTTTTGTAGGAGCTAGCTGAACTGGCCATGGGGACTTACAAACACATAGGTCGGATTAGATCCGCACGTGCGATTGGTCGAGATTTAGCAGGATTTTACGTGCAGCTCGGTGAGATGCAGAAAGCTGCTGTGTTTCTCACTGACACATTGAAAACTTTTGAAGAAGAAAACTGGAAACACCTTGCCATACAGACACAGCTTGAATTAGCCGATTGTTATAGAAAAATGGACGACAAGAAGAGGTAGGTGTCACTCAAAGCTGTCCTCGACTGCTTATTCAGTATATTGACTGCTATGTTAGTTTGCTTTGATATGGATTCAGTGGTAGCATCGAATGTTTGGATTACATGACTGTGAATTTTGTGGCCTGTTAAATGACTATCAACTCCATAAGAAACATCTTCACACCAGAGTTACTGAGTCGTTTAGCAGCTTCGTACATATGAAGAGTACTTTGGGAAGTGATGGGAGCACACAGTAGCGTAGTTTGTAGGGGCAGTATGCTACAAGCGGAGGTTGCGGGATCGAATTCTGATGAGGTGGATTTTTTCAATTTACCTAATCCTTCCAGCTGCACTATGGCCCTGGAGCCAACTCAGCCTCTAACAGAAATAAGTACCAGGAATATTCATGGGGGTAAAAGGCGGCCGGCGCATAAGGCTGACAACCTCACTGCCATCTGCGAGCCGATTGTCTATAAAATGTGGGAGTCTCAACATCTGACAACCCTATGGGCCTCCACAGCCCGTTAAAGGGGTACCTTTACTTTTACTTTACTTCTGGGAAGTGATACATCCCAGAAGATAGTGCTCGATATGCTCACTGTTTTGAGAACCCCAGATCCAGTAGAGTTTCATGTATCATGTTCTTTTCAGTGGTTTTTATGACACTCTCACTATTAACATTTTATCTTTCTTATTTATAGGTTTATCAAAACCAGTGCGATGATTGCCAGTGCTCCCGAGTTAGACATGTCTACAAGAATTATGTATTTTGATGAAATGGTGAATATGTTGGAGGAATTGCAGACAGGTAAGAGTAGTTAAAGTAATATTGTTATGCTTCATATGAAGGGATTCACTGCTTTAATAGGTTGATGCAGCGGAAACATATCTGCAGGCCCAGATTTAAGGGGAAGTGATTGTTGCAGTAGCTCCAGGGCCTGCATAAAGCAAAAGTAGGATTGACAGATTTTATTGAGACATCATCTCAAAAATCACAGAAAGTTGGTTTGCATTTTAAGCCATTATAAGAAATAAGAACACAAAGAAAAAGAGGAGTGTCATGATCTAAATTTGTCGTTACTGACTAGCATTAAGGTTTATTTATGATTTTTTCATATCATTGTATCATAATAGACGTGGAAACAAATCATCAGAGGATACAGTTAAATGTTTTCATATTTTGTCAGTACATTTTAAGAATATTTTCAGCAAAATTCTTCAGGCAGTTTAGCAGCTGAGAGACATGACTGACAGAGCACTATGGCTGTAAGATACTATATTTTTGTGTTTAAAGTAAAAGCTAAATGGAAGTTGGCCAAGTGTTAATGTTTCTGACTCATATTCCGGAGATTCCTAGTCAGGATCTTCATAAGGACAATGACTGTCCTGATCTACAGTTTTTGTGGTTTTCTTCTGTACCTCCAGGCAAATGCTGGGATAGTGGCTACTTCTTTACACATCCTTTTCCAATTCATTATTATTACCATTTTATATACATTCAGAGCTACTGATGACATCAGAAAAATTGTACATAAATAAAATAAATTGATGTGTAAAAGAAGCTTGTAAAAAAGCAAGAAGTTGCAAATAAAAATGTGTTTTCTTGTAAAGTTATTTGTAATTGAAGGGGTTTCTAATCAACACAGAATCAAAAATGAAAAAAATATTGCCACTTCATTAACATTTCACCATCAGGCCTGTAAATTCCAGTTTTTCATCCTGTTTTCCATGTGGCTGTGGTTAATGATAAAGTTATTTTTGAAAAATAATTGTTTTTTTGGGAATTGGTACATATTTCAATTCCTCAGAGTTCATATTATATCCTATAAAGATGTTATGGCATTGAGATGATTATCTCTCCAGTAGCCATATGGGTGAAAGGCGGTATAGCTCTACCATTCTTGACCTCAGCAGTGGACGGAGATGAATGGTCAGGTTCTTGCTCCAGCTGCTTACCTTGAGGGGAAGAGACCTCAGTCCCCATTGGATAGTAGATTCCATAAGTCCCAGAGCCAGTCTAAACCTCTGTGGTTAAGAAAAGAAAAGGTAAAGCTCTCCCTGTAACAGGCTGTGAAAGCCCATAGGGGTATGAAAGGTTGATGCAGCCTTAAACGCCAGCCTGCTACCCCCAGGAATCTTCCTGGTACTCATTTCTGTTAGAGGCTGAGCCAACCCCAGGGCCATAATATGGCTAGAAGGATTAGGTGCTTTGAAAAAATTCAGTGACCTCATTGGAATCCAACCTACAACCTCCCGGCTTGTAGCATAGTGCCTCAACCAACTACACTACCGCGTGCCCTAGTCTGGATGCTGTGGAGAGGAGAAAAATCTCTTGCCTCTGCCAGGAATTGAACCTGGCTATCCCGCCTATAGCCCATTACTATACCATCGTAAATATATTGGCTGTTATGTTTTCAATATGAATTGTAATTTGATATTTCAGAGTCACCTCTGATGACATCATTGGCTGATGCATTTAAATTAGTGAAGGTGGAAGTGAGGCAGGGCAGCAATAAAGTCATTATACAAGACTCAACAGTAGAAGTGATTGTTGTGATTGAGAGCTATTTTCCGAAGCAGATCCACTGTGTCCGAGCTGCCATCTCTTTAGAAGGGACTAAGGATGGAAAGAAGCAAAGTGATTTACCTAATTCTCGTTCACAAGAACCACCTGCGGAGAGAAGACAGAGTGGTGGTGGGAAAAGGCAGTCAGTCCAGTCACAACAAAATATCACAGGAGATACTCAACACCTCAAGTAGGTGTATTCCAGAGTCCACATTCTGGCAGAGTTGAATGTATCGGATCTGAGGTTATCACAGCAGTGGTTATGAAGAGTTCTGTCTTATGGTATATAATGCCTTGTAGTCTGTTGAAAGTCAGTCAGTGTATCGGAGAAATGTGTCACCGCAAAGTTTTAAAGAGATTTATTGCAAAATACTTCATTTCCATTTTAGTACAATTTTACTTTTTATGTTTTAATCTTTAGTCTCTAATTTTTAAATTTTAGTATCTGAATATTTGAAATTTTAACTGAAAGACTCAATTTATGCATTTAAAAACATTGAAGAATTAGATGCAAATTGTTAGATGCAACTCAACAACTGTCTGGTATCATTGTATGCCTGATGATGACCCAGTATAAGGGTCAAAACATGTTGTGTCAATAAAGACAAATGTCGCTATGATGGTATCTACTTTGTTTTAAATACAGGATACTGTTGTGTAAACTGCATACTTTTGTATACATTTTATGCACCTTGTTTATAACACACAACAAGATGCATACTATTAAGAGTGTCACCTCCTAAAGAGTAACGCTAAAAAGAAACCAGCATGACATGACAGCATGTTGCTTCAAAACGTCAGTTGACTTTCAACAGACTACATGGTATTACAGTCCAGAAGACTGTAGACTAGACTAGCCTAGAATTTTTTTCTCTAATAAAGCAAGAGAGAAGAAAGAAAACATGCATTTCTGTATGTATGTATGTATGTATTTCTGTATGTGGCAGGGAAGTCCAACACGCCCCTCCTGTTTCCCATGGACACTTTTAAAAGTAACAATTTTTAAATTATGTGTCATAACTCCTAAACTAAATGAGATCATGGTTTCCACAGTGGTGGATATCAAGACTTGGTCTAGAAAACCAAGATTAACGGCATGGGGAACCATTATGCTGACCATGTGACACCCTCTTTCTGCAATAATTGGCACTAACTTCGCCGACAAGCAGTGGTCGCTCGGTTGGTATAGTCTGCCTGCAGACTACAGGCCATGGAGTTTGTTTTTTGGATATGAAGACTTCAGTCTACTTGCTTGCAATGCTACATAGTCTGATCAGTCTACTCAGCATTACATCCCAGTAGATTGCAGTCCTAACTCCTAAACTGAATACCAGTTGAAAGCTTGGATTTGTACTGACCTTGCAAGAACCATCACACTTTGTTATGTCCTGCTGGTATCTGCTCATGAGGCTGTCTTTTTGTTAGTAAGTGCAACAGTGAGGAGGTGAAACCTGCCAACCCAGCACTTGCGAGGCTGCACATGGTGGAGCACCTGGACTACAAGCAAGATAAGAGCCTCAGCTCTGCTAGCATAGTCTCAAAAAACCCGAAGCAATTCCTGCGGTAAGATGGCGTGTACTTATGGCGGCTGCTCACATTTTCCCTGAGCTTGTCAAGAGTTTTGTAACATATACATCAGTGTAACAAACTTACCTTTACAATATGTGGTCAAGATTTGTGTGTGTGTTAGGGTAATAGTGATTAACTGGCAATTATGAAAGATATAATTCACAGCTGAGGATTTTTTATAATTTCTGGATACTGTTCATAGTAACCAGATCAGTCACTTTAGCTGTAACATATACACACTTCCCATACTGTTGGGCTCTCACTCATATCCACAGAAGAGGCAGAGGAGACAGAGTCCAGGCTGACTGCCTCCTCGCCAGAATTACTTTGACCCTGAAGATGGAGGCAGAATATTCCTCTGAGACGATGGAATCCACCTACAATAATACACAGTGCCACAACCTGATGGTTGCTCTGTAGACACTCACTGTAATAAAAACCTGGAAATTTACATGTGATGTAGTATATTCCTACCCATCTGCCTTAGTTGTGATTTGTTACTCATTTTTGCTGCTGAAAGAGGCTTGGGGGACAAACGAAAATTTCTGGGAGGAACTGATCACCTATATTCCTTTCACTACATAGTGAATAATTGATATGGACTGCATACAGAAGACTGCATCCAGCAGTTCTTCTGTTGTTGCAAGTGTTTTCACTGTTGCAGTAACCTGTTTGCCAAACTGTTGCCTAGCAGTGTTAGGGGGAGAGAGACACAGACAGCAAAATTATCTTATAAGCCTCCTTCTGTTTATTCAAAATAAGGAAAATAGACAAAAAATCAAAGTTCGGGCAGTGGAGCGAAAAATGCAGTTGACATTGACTGAAATATTTCTTTGAAACATGTGTATGAAACTGTCCAAAATTATGGAAGAAGTGCGTTCTTTTGGAAGTGGAGTATCTTGAGCAATGACCACATGTCTTGTCAGCTGCACTGTCTAGATCAACTCTATACGACACTTGTATGACAAGAGATACCATATCCTCTTACTTTTAAGTGTTGTTGGTGCATATTTTGTATCTAAATAATCACCCTGTACTATTACAGAAAATGTTAAAGACTCTCATATACAGTGATCAACTTTTTGGCATTATCCATGTCCTGACTTTTATATCTTATTTACTGAAGACATTTCTTTTCCTCATTGAGGTTTCTCTAATTTTAGGCGGACAGATAGTCATGGGAAATACAAAAAAATATCAAACACGCCAAAAGGAGATTTTTCATCAGCACTGCTATCGGAGAATATTATACTTAAACCTGGAAGGAATGAATTCATGGTGAAAGCAAAGGTATATCAGAATTCATTATGACTAGCTATGCCTGTTTACATGAGGTATTTTTCAGTCTATAATATCAGATGCTGCTTGCTGCCTGATTCATGCAGGTTTGTTGCTTTGCTTACTCTTCAACCTGAAGATGGAGGTGGTATATTCCTCTGAAATGTCAGTTGACTTTCATTGGACTACATGGCATTCTACCTTAGAAGATGTAACTCTTTTAAGTGATTCAAATTTTGAATCCATATTCTGTTGGAGTAATTGAAATATGCACCAAAGGGTACTGGGAGCCCTTTCCTGAGGTGTTAAAGCAGCAGGGTCATGTGGCTGAACTCTCATTTCCATCTAGAGCTGTGGTAAAGAGAAATGGAGCTATGCCTCCACTCCCCCATATGCCTTCATGGTATAGTGCTTAAGTAACTAACTGCAGGGACGTCTTTACCTTTTACCTAACTGTATCAGATCCCTTAAAGGACCCAAAGTACTCCAGCCAGGTAGACCTCAAACTTATTTATATCTGTATTGATGTTGGGCTGTTCTTTCCACAACAAAGGCACAGGAGAAAGGTTTGTACAGGCTCTGTCAGCTGTCCCTTCTGGTGTCAAGCAATCTGGAGTTTCTGTCGAGTGCCATCAGCCCACGTGTGAATTTTGAAGTGATGAAAGAGCCATCTACTCTGACGCTCAACAAGGGAGAAAAAGACCTGCTGGCAGGTCTCGAGCAGGAGATGGTCTTAACAGTTTGTGCAGGCAGCTATGCTATTGCAAAGGTAAATACTTTCTTGAAGTATAAAAATGCATGACACTAGTAACCATTGATTGCCAGCAGCTAGGAAATTTGCTTACAGACTTAAAGTTTAAGTCACTTAACACTTTTTACTCATTGTTCTTCAATATCCATTATAGAAGGATTGTTTCTTTTAATTGGTGTTACTGTTGGTATGTTTCCTGACAGTAATGAATCAAAATTTAAGAGAAGATTGAATTTGGGTAATGCTACCTTTTTGGTTCTCATCTGCTGTCTAAAAAAAATTATAATATACAAACTATAATTTTTCCTGTAGTTCTGTATGGGTGTATGGAAGACCAAGATGTAGGTGGGTGGACAATGTTAAAATGGGTCTTAGAGAAATAGGATGGGGTGGTATGGACTGGATCAATCTGGCTGAGGATAGGGACCAGTGGAGGGCTCTTGTGAACACAGTAATGAACTTTTGGGTTCTGTAAAATGCTGGGAAGTTCTTGAGTTGCTACACAATTGGCAGCTTCTCAAGAAGGGCTCAGCTCTTTGAAGTTTGTTAGTTATTGGTATGTTTCCTTTTCTTCAATTTTGATACCCCCTTCCAAGAAATAATGGGGGGGGTGTGTGGGGGAGAGGTAGCTACCTGGCTTATGTGTTCCAGAGTATGTTGTATGCAAGATCCCTCTTTCTGTTAAATCTTAACTTGTGGGACATTCAGTTTTCATGTTGAGTTTTCAGAACAAGTAAATAAATTAACTGCAAAATGGAATGCGTACTGTAAATATGGCAAAGTCTCTAGCACTGTTGCCAACATCTGACTTCTGTTATGTTGGAAACATGTGATATCTTATTAAAAATTGTAAGCATGACTTAATACATATTTAAAAATTTACTTCCTGCCTCACAGAAAGTAGCTGTGACCCAATTACAATCATATAATACGGTTTAGAGAAATAATCGTTTTTTATTCTGAGAATTATATGAAATCCATAACGATCTTCTGTGGACAAGATTCATAATTTTTAAATGTTGAAGAAAGTGGTACATATAATTACCACTGTGCTTTAGAGGAATAAAGGACTGAGTTGTACATTTCATGTCCTTGCAGGATACAAGTTTAAGGCTTCGCACATCAAGAGGTCTGCAGATGCAAGTGAAATCGAGTGAAGAATCTCTTGTTAGGGATTTGGAAGTGCCTTTGCCCCAGTCGGAACCTTTTCAGACTCTGTCAATTCTTCTGCGTGTACTAGCGGAGCTTCCACCTCAGAAAGATGGTAGCATCACAGAACACAAAGCAAGTGTTTACACTATTTATGTACTTATTATTATTATTATTATTATTATTATTGGAGGGGGTGGGTTTCCCCATGCACCGCGACTAATAGTCTGTTATACGTCCCCCTTTGATATTCTACCAGTCACCATACCCTTCCGGTACTGGTGCTTGCTATCAGCCCCGTTCAGCCAACGAGATCGGCCCTCGTTACCCGATACTTCCCCCATCTACCGGAGGCAGTGGAAACTACTTTGGCGGGAAACTTTGCCTAATTTTGCTCAGAGGTCTCCTAGAGACATGAGGATCTTTTACGTGCCGTAAATCTACGACATGGGACCCACGGCTTAAAGTCCCTTCTGGAGGCCTTGTTCCCTGAATTTTTCCGCCCTTAAAAATTCCATGACCTCCACCAGGTTTCAACCCGCGTACCTTGAGTCATGAGGTGGGAACGTTACCCCTAGACTATGGAGGCCGCTATTTATGTACTTAATCCTTTCCTGTATGATACTCTGACAGCCTTTACAACATATTCTGGCTGTTATGTATTATTTGCCTCTTTCCCCCATCTTTTCAATCCCAGCTGTCGTAAATCATTCTCTACATCTTTTGGCCATCTCAGTCTGGACCCTCTCACTTCTACTGTCTGGCAAACATTTAACATACTAGCTAAGTCTCTGTATCATCACAATTCAAGAACCCTATCATAACAGTTCCCCCTTCATCTGCATCTTGAGTTGGTTCAGCCCTATTCATATTGCTTTCTTTGGATAAAGCAGTTGGAGCATGAAGCTGACCACCCACTTCAAATTTGTGCTGAGGTTAAGAATGTGTAGAGCTTTATTTTCATTCTGCTTATGTACCTTCATAGTATTGTACTTAGGCACAAGAAAGAGCTGTACTTAGTGTATGGCTACAGATGCACAGAGGAGATCTTTGTGACTCTCCCAATTGGTTCCTGAATCTTAGGGCTTAAGGCGATAAGCACATCTTGGATCATGATTTTCCAAGTGTTGGAGATAAAATTAATTTTTTCCACCATAACCTATTTCCAATATATTTAGTGAAAAAACATGAGAAAAGGTTACACAGAAATGTTTTAATTAAATAACATAAAATATATGTGATAATAAAAAATAAACAAATTTAAGGAAGTAAAAGATTTTTAATACAGTTCTTCAAAAGAAAATAAAAATGCAGGTTTATTTTTAGGAATTTTATTAAATCATGGAGGTGTTTCTGTTTGCGCTGTTGAATTGTCAGAAACAGATGTTTTTTAACTGTACTAATGCACATTTGTTAAAGTGCTTGTGAAGTTGGTGAAAGAATAATTAAAACGTATATTGCAGAAAAATATAACTCAAGAACCGTTACTAGAGACAGTTCCTGTACTAACAGCAATGAAATGCCAAATGACACTCTCATGTCACAGAGTTAAACCAAAGCAGAAATTCTATGTTCTGAGCTTCCTGCTTCTTAATTACTAATATTCTTGGTGATCTGATTAAACAAGCTGTATCTTTGTTAAAATCTTCATCTGCATCAAATTTGAGTTTTTAAAACTTGCTGTGTTGATGTTTACTGTGATGATGAGGACAGCAGGTCTTTGAAACGTTTATTTTCATCTCAACTTTGACACAGATCACCAGAGAAGATTTTTATACATTCATTCACCATGAAAGCTTCAAATCTTACATAAATTTGTCTCCCTTACAGGTAACTTTGCAGTGTCCCTGGACACCTGAAGAAAAGAACATCATACTCCACTTCCAGCCACCATTAATGTCTTCATTTCGCCTTCATACTGCACACACACGCAAGTTTGTGCAGATTGTTGTTGTTGGACTTAACGTTCAAATGCTGGAGCTTAGTGAACCAACACTCACTGTCACAGGAAACGAAGATATCAAACTGGGATCCCTTAACCCAACCAATGGGCAGAAACTGGCAAGTTTTTGTTCTATTGAACACATGGCAGGCATCAACATCCACTTGCAGATATCTTTAAAAAAATAAGCATTGAAGAAAAGAACAAAATGTGCTAGATATTAATAAAACAAACTGTGTGGCCTGTAATCTACAAGTGAACTATGTATTATTATTAGATATTAATAGCAAGTTAGAAGTAAATAAGATATAAAAATCTGTGATAGTGCCATATCAATACAGTTATTGACTTTTTATATAAAAACAACATTTTGGAGACTTGACTCTGTCCTCAGATGAAAGCCTACTCGGTTTGACCCAGTCGATAGAGCTAGTCTCTATATCCAGGCACCAGAACCAACCCAAAACGGGACATATTAACCAAACACAGCATAAACTGTCAGTGGGAGTTGAGACAAAAATTACAAAACTCCATATACATGAGGCTTTTCATGTGTGGCCATGCATAATTTGACAGCCAGAGTCCATAAAATCAAAGTAATAACAGAGTAGAAGCCAGCACTAAACAGACAAATTTTAAAAAAGAAAGTAATATGAAATAGAACTTAATCTATCAACGTCTAAAATCAGAGATAAGATGAAGATTAGAAATACATGTAGACACACTGAGTATCAAAGAAATAAATTAAAGCAGACAAAAAATTTTATATACCATCTAGGACCTAACAAATGTTAAAAAAAAAACAAGAATTAAATGAAACATCTGTGTAGTACCAACATAAAAACACAACTTTCCCATATAACCTACACTGGACAGAGTTGTAATTTTGTGACATCTGCTTCAGTGTTGGGATTTCGGTATTTCAGAATCGTCCTTTTATCCTGAATCCTCTAGGGTGATGAATGAACCTTAAGTCTGTAAGCAAGTCTCACCGTCCTCCCCTGAAGAGAATATTCTAGTGGTGCCCAACACCTTTTCACTCTTACTGATGTCCTGAAACACTCTCTGTCGTGTTTGCAGGAATGTGCTGCTTGTTTCAGATTGTTGGCAATGGCATGGATGTATCCTTCATGTGGCAGCTGGATGTAGGCAATATGGAGGACATATGTCCCATCAAGACTGAATTCACAGTCCATTACAGTCCAATCATCAACCTCACAAAACTCATCAGCGAGAGCCAGACTCGAATATACCGCTGCAACTTTGAAATCAATGACTATAAGGTATATGTATTGTATTGTAACCCTTTAGTTGCATATTAAGTATAATAACATTCATGGTAAGGTTAGGGGGAATTTAAGTATCCCATGACATGGCCAGCTTGGTGGATTTAAATTCTACAGCTCTCTGTTTCTGTACCACGATGTTTTAAAATGTCAGTATTTTAATCATTTTTTGAGATGATGTATCAGAAGAAATTGAATTTTGAACTACATTGCATTGCATCCCATGTCAGAGGCAGTTTATTTTGGATGGAGCCTCACTATATGTTATTTTGTTCTGCTCTCAGACATTGTTTGTGGTGAAATCTCGTGTTGAACCAGCGAAAGGCAACGAATTTTGTCGAGCTGGAACAATGTGCCACCTTCAACTTCATGTACAACGAGTCGGTGCCAGCTCTCACAGTTCGCTGATGTATGAGGTGCTGGCAGATCAAACCATGTGGGCTGTGTGCGGCAGAACGGCCGGTAGGTTCGGTGTCTGTGCTGAAGATACTGGTTCTCAAGCTCACATTTGTGTTCAGGAAGAACAGTACTTGGTTCAGATCCTAGCCATGTCATGAGTCCTCCTGACTGAGGTTTACATTATTTTACTGGAGATTTTACCTTAGTATATATCATGGTTGCTGATCATGGTGGCTGCAGTGTCTAAAGAATGAACTGTCTTCACTTGCTTGAATGCTGGGATTGTGGGTTTGAATCCCACTCAAAGAATAGATATTTGTGTGTGCATGTATTCTGTGTTGTCCTATGTGCAGGTAGCAGCCTTGCAATGGGCCGATCACTCATCCAAGGAGTCCTACCGTCTGGGTAAAAAAGATTACAAAACTGAAGAAGAGACCAGGGCCCAAAAAAGAGATATAACGCCATGAATGAATATATCATGATTCCTTTACTGTCCTGTCTGCTACACCATCCTGAGTGTGCCTCCTTCATTCAGACTGATCTCCTGTGGCTTTTGACACCGTGTAGTCTTGTAGCTGGTTACTAATCTTGTGGAGGAACTTCTTGTCTGGATCTTGAGGGTAAAAATGAATCAAATTGGGATGTGGGAAGATTATATAGGAGACTTGGGAAGACTGTGTCACAGAGCAAGACCTGACAAATCAAGGCCAGGGATGGGGAAGAGAAGACAGAGCTCTGGGTAAGACAGTTGGAAACCCTAGGTCCTGAAAATGGGAATTGTGAAATAACAGAAGGCCTTGAAATTTAGGCAAGAGTAAGAGTACCTGAGAAGGGCAACTACATTCATCTTCTCCATTAGCCTGCTCTCCAACCTGTTTCATATAAAGAAAGCAGTCTTCTGGGATTTGGCACCGTGTATATGTGGTGTTAACCGACGTTTCAGTTACCATCTTCAGGGTAGAAGAAAATATATAAGAATTCTGCAAGCGGAGAGACCGTGAGAACCGGTAAAAGCAGACTGTTCCTCCGAAACGTCGCTTAACACCACATATACACGGTGCCAAATCCCAGAAGACAGCTTTCTTCATAGTCACCGCCGTGAAAGCCTCAAATCTTACTGTTTCATATAACTTACTCTTTGATTTGGCCAACTTCTACCAGACTGCACAGTGTCATATACCAGAAGATTGTACTGTTCATAGTCACTGCTATGAGAATCTCCTTTTGTCTGATGATTGAGGCAACAGGTTCTTCTGAAGCAGTGGTAAAAATGTACCAGACTGCACAGAACCATATCCTGGAGGATGATAATCTTCGTGGTCACCACTGAGAGAACCTTATTCTTCTTCCCTGAAGATGGAGGAAATAGGTTCCTTTGAAACGTCGGTAACAATCTACCAGACTACATGGTGTCACATCCCAGAAAACAGTAATCTTCACTGTATGCCTTCATTACCCTTACTCTGTATTCCCATGCCATTGGGCTTTCTTGCTCTGAATCATCTGCTGAAATGAACAGTATGGTCCGACTCTTGAAACTCACACAACTTGATACTGCATTCTTAGATTAGAATTTTGTCTAAAAGTCATTTTCAAAGTGCAGCTTTGTAGTGACCATGTTGGAATGTTTTGTATTCTGTTATGGGATTTATTTCTGCAGGTGTTATTTCACTAGACAGTGTAGACAAGCAGAATGTTACGTTGGATGTAATGCCTCTGATTGGTGGGTTTCTTCCATTACCATTGGTAAGGCTCTCTAAATATATACCTGCAGATCAGAAGACTTACTCAAGAGGTACGTATAAGTTTTTTATTTATGTTTTATATATATGGTCACATTTAACTAATGTTAAATTTATATTTGAATAAAGCCATTATTTGCAAATTGTGAAAATGTGGGTTTATGAGAGTTATTCCCAGTTTCTGAACAAGTTTCATTTGAAGGAAATTTTCTACTAAAGTTATAAATCCCAGCACCAGTTGTGTCTTTAAGTAACCATTTGTCATCTGTAAGTATGAAATCTACACAGAGCAAGTAACAAATATTCACATTTTGGTCGTCAGGTTTATGACTCCATATCATAGTGTGGCATGTGGCACATTTCTGGATGAATGCACAGCTTCAAGTTGACCTCTAAGATGTATGCAGAATGTTTCTTCAAACTGTTGTCCACCTACCAGTCTGCAGTATGGTATCATAGCCCTAAAGATGGCAGTATGAACCATCTCTCCTGCAATTGTAACATTAAGGCCAACTGACAGTGTCATTATATAAAACAAGAAACAGACCCTTATATCGGGTATTGAAAACTATGGTCACCTAATCACAGGTAGCAACCAAAAACTTTTGACTGGCAACTAATTTCCTACTCAGCATTTGAAGTTCTGGCAGTGTCACTTAAGACACTTGTGGAAGAAAGCAAGTGGTATACAACATCTAAAGACATTATCAACATAACTAAGAAGCTATAATAATCTTTTTTTGTGTATATGGCCAATATCTTATGCCTTACCTGTGGGTCTATAAGATGAACAGCGCAATAACACTGAANACACTTGTGGAAGAAAGCAAGTGATATACAACATCTAAAGACGTTATTATCAACATAACTAAGAAGCTATAATAATCTTTTTTTGTGTATGTGGCCAATATCTTGTGCCTTACCTGTGGGTCTATAAGATGAACAGCGCAATAACACTGAAAAAAGGGATCTTGATGTACCAGTCGGAGGTGACAGCCACAGCAAGGCACCAGAAAATACTGATCCATCTCTTTCTTGAGAGCAAAATATTTGTCTGACTACCTGATTACCAAAAATGTTTTAACCCCCCTACCTTATATGGACCATTTTTTGCAGATCCAAACCGCAAACCTGAATTGGGTTCCCACACTACGTCGCACCCCCGTCTGGAACCGTTTAGCCCAGGTCAGGTGTACAACAGCAGCAAGGCCCAGCAAGTGCATGTTCTGCCCTCTGTAACAGTGTCTTCAGCTGCTGACACCTCAATACCATGACAGCGAATTGCCAGGAACCACTGAGCAAAGGGACCAATAGCACAAAAGTTGCTCAACATTTCCAGTTAATGTGGCTTTTGTTAACTCTATCATTATACGAACATTCTCTGAAGCACAAGTGTAATGTTGGTACAAGGACCTGTACATTGGGTACTCCACAGTTTTAAAATGTTGTGATTGCCACCAAAGTGGTGAATTGTTGTGATCTGAATACTGGTATATATAGAAGCCAGTGCTAAGTGAATAATAACATTAGTTTGATACAAGTTACTGGAGTATCGAAAGGTTAGACTGATACAATAATGTTGTTACTATCTTTTCCACCTACAATTTCAGATAGTTTATTGTTCACCCACTATGAATATATAATGTAGATATGAAATATTGAACTCTGAATTCATAGTTTTTGTACGTCCCCCTCCCCTTCAAGATTTCCAGTCGGTTAACTTAAGTTGAAAGGTCTACAATTAAGGTGTAAACTGATGTGTATATTGGACATATTGTATCATCTTGTTTGTGGCTGAAGAACAATGTTCTTGAAGCTGCCTCTACTTTTATCACTGGGCAAAAGTGTGAAATGTACTTTAAACCTCATCCCGTAACCAGGAATAAAGTTAGATTACTCTAACGGACACAATAGGGTAGGTTTCACACTTCTCTCTGATGATCGATGTGGAACCAACTTCCAAAACGATTTGTTTTTAGACCAAAAATAAGATGATGGAATGTTGGTGACAGTTCAATAATTGTAAGTTTAAGTTTCAATGTAAATGGAAGGTCTTCAATTTTTATACTTTCTTGGATTTGCAGTTTTGGCTGTGGTGACTGTGAAGAGCACCGTCTTCTGCGATGTAATGCTGCGTAGTCCAATAGAAGTCCACTGACATTTCAAAAGAATTTACTGCCTCCTTCTTCAGGGTTTGCTGCTTGCTTGCTTCGTTTACTCTTAAACCCTGAAGATCCTTTACTGTGGAGGCAATGTATTCCTCTGAAATATCAGCTTTCTATGGACTCCACAGCTTTTCATCCAGGAAGTTGGTACATTTTCAAGTTCCTTGTCAACATGTCAAATTGTGCCAAATTTTTACTGGATTCTGTTTCGAGAGTGAGAGTGTAAAAGGGAACACTGATGTATAGAGTTCTGCTGAAATATAAATGTAAATAATGGTAGTGTGAATTAGGTGAATAGTGCTGCATGATGTATATTTGTTTTACTGTTATGTAAGATAGTAGGTGAAATGCGTGAGTTTCATGTCAGATAGAAAGGCATGAAGTCATTGGATACACTCTGCTAAACACAGATATGGCTCAGGTGTTTTCTTTGCTGCAATATTATGCTCTTGAAAACATTGGAATATTACTATGAGATTAATATTTAATGTTGTTTAAGTCAATACGGGGTGATTAAGAGAATGTTAACACTTGTATGAAGTTGTCTGCTTAGGAATTTGAATCCTGAATAAGCATTTGAAATGGCAACAAAATTGAGTTTGGAGAAAGAGGAAGAAACTTATGGTCTGGATGGAGGCGTATCAGCCTGCCACAGATGAAACTGTATGAAGCATAATGAAAATATGTACAGATCAGTCTGCATGCATATGTTCACATTTTCTTAAGGACATCTTATATTAAAATGTATTCTCCATTGCAATATGATTGCAGTATGGGTGGCCCTCATTTGAACAGGAGGTGTTCTTTCACAGACGCAAATGATTACTTTCAAACACCATATTTTACAACTACAAATTATATCAAAACTTCAGAGAGAACTCATTTTATAACCAAGAAATGTGAATCACCCAGTATCTGTCTGATGTGTGTTAGGTCTAAATCTCTACCCATGTTAGCCAGTATCATCTTCCAGTTGTCTTGTATCATTGTGCACTGCAAAGTACAGAAGATAAAGAAGTCCAGAAGACATGTTAGGCATCAACATGTTACAGGAACACACCTTGATTGTTGTTCCTAGATTCTGGTTTTAGGTGGAATTATCATTGGAAGGATGTTTTATACATGTGCAATTTGAATCTGAATTTTGTATAAACACTCATAAGAACATATAGATTGCAATAATAATATGAAACTATCTCTCGTGTATGTATGGGAGCTGTGATAGGTCAGTCAGTATAGTGATGATGGTGTGTGCTGGACACTTGAGATTTCAGGGTTCCATTTCTGGTGAGGGTAAGAAATTGTTCTCTTCTCTGTTGCATCCACACTAGCCCTGGGGCTCACCCAGCCTAATGTACAGTGGGTACTAGGGGCTGTTTCCTCAGGGATGAAGCCGTTGAGGCTGACCATTCACATGCATCAAGAGCTGAGGTTAAGAATGGTGCTCCTATACCTCCCCTCCCCCATCCTTTTTCATGGCATAGTGCTTAATTAAGCACAAATATAACTTTACTTTCATGCTTATATATTTATGTGATGGTTGATTTCCAGATGTATCTTACCCCCAGTTTAATATGTTTCATTCATGGTTAATCAGGTTTGAACATGCAGTGCACAATTACAGAATTAGGGTATGGAAATGCTGACCCCAGTGTTGATTTTACTGAACTTCACATCTTTAACCCATTGTGGACTAACTCTGTTTCCAAGACATGGTCAGCTGCTGTGTCCACAGGGTCCACAGAGCCATATAACATCTCCAAGATGTTAAGTTGCACTCAGCCTGTAGTAGTAATTCATTTTGTCGTCAACAGATGGCAGCCCCATGCTCTGTGATCATTTTATAACCAAAGAATGCATTTTATTTTTCAATTTCCAGCGAAATAAGAAAATATTTTCTGTCTGCATCAGTGGAGCAGCTACAAGGGCAGACAGGGATGTCATTTACAAGGGAAGTCTTCAAGAAATTAAATTGTATAAACTTATAATTTATGTCATAATGTACTCAAAATAATATGAAGCAAGATATATGTTGGGGTATAAACATGTACAAAATGTGAGAGAATGAAGCATATGCCATAGAATAAAGAATAAAGGAGTATACCTCATAATAAATCTAAATTACAACGCTGTGCTTGAGTCAGGGTAGGAATGAAAACACATTCATTCCCACCTATGTGCTTACCAGCTACTTACCCTCTGTGTGTCTTCCCACACTCCCACCAGTTTTCATTTGGGCTCTCTCTCTCTCTTTCTTCAAGATGGCAGGCAGCCATCTTTAATTCACACCACTGATGTTCATTCTTTCCCTGACTCATACTTAAGTAATATATGTGCTCAGAGATGAGAAGTGGATGGAGAACTGTGTGCTTGTAGGGGGAACTTACACCATTGCCCTCCTTTAACATGACTGTGATGGCTGGGAACAAATTAAGTTCATTGCTATATGCAGGAAATTTTGTAAGGTGTATGCTGCACAACCTAATGACAATATAGTAGTACTATTATGCAGTAGTACAAATTTTGTAAATTTTTCACAGACTTGTTCTGTAATCTGTTTGTCACAATCTTAGAGTATAAATGTTATTGTGAATGTCTGTGTATGGCATGGTTATAGTGTTTATGGGATTTGAGGTTTTCATGTTGGTGAAGATTCATATTGTAATGGCTTATGACACCGTGTAGCCTCGTAAGCTAATTCTCTTGCTTCAGAGGAACATCTTGCCTACATCTTTAGTGTAGAAAAGAGAGACAGTATGTTCCTTTGAAACACTAGTACTCACCACCTACACTATGTAGTGTCATAACCCAAAAGACCAGAGTCTGCTGTAGTGGTTGATTGCTAATATTGTACAAGTTCATTGTTTGCAGAAGCGTGTCAGATTACGGTCCACAGACCAAACAGATCACTGTAAACTTCACTCATAATCAGTGATTTCAGTTTGGTTATGTCATGCTTCACTGTGTTCAGTTAGACTTTCCCTTGGTTTTCAGTTAATGCAGGTCCCAGTGGCAGGCTCTTGTGAACACGGTCATGAACCTTTGGTTTCCATAAAATTTCTTCAGCAGTTGAGCAACTAGTGGCATCTGAAGAAGGCCTCTGCTCCATGGAGTTAATTTTAGTTATACAGTAAACCCTCATAATGGACCCAGATATAATGAACAAAATCTGGCTGTTTACAGTTCTGAATTCTTTTAAAGATGTTGAGGCAGTAAGAAACATTTGTAGTTAAGAAAAGTATAAAATAAAAAAAGGAACCCAAATATAAAAACCTCTATGTAATCACATTTTGTGTGTCTGTGTTTATTTCATAGATTGACTATGTATCTTATGGTGTACTTTTGTGAATCTCGTTTTGCTTGGTTGTAGTGGATATCCGTGATAATGGACACCCTGTCCCCACTATTAGTCTGTTCTAATGAGGGTTTACTGTACTGGGATGTAATCCACCTCATCTAATCTTAATTTAATTTTACTTTGTCTGGGGATCTGTCAAGTTTCTTCAAGATAAGTGGGCCCCACAGCAAAATGAAGTTTAGGAGAAACAGGTTTATATTATTACTCTCAAGACATACAATTGCTTTGTTAATGCAGTGTGCCGAATCAATTACTTAGGCCTGTTCTCATCAGACGTTTTCTTAGTAAGATAGTGCTCGTAATTTATTCTGCAGTAGCAAAGGTGCTACCGCCAGAATGCACATGAGTCAAATCACTGTTTATTACCAAAAATCTCAACTTTACACTTTTGTCTAAATAATTCCATTTTGAGATAAATTTGTATTTATTTGTAATAAGGAATTAGATGGCCTATGACATATATGACGAGTTAGTTGTGTCACGCACCTAGAAGACTGAACCTTGCTACCTAATCCGCAGTAAAGGCTATGTAAGTAAAATTTGTCCAGTACATTTCCTGTTCAGAATGATGTGAAACAAGGAGATGCTTTGTCACCATTGCTTTTCAGCTCTGCTTCATAATGTGCCATTAGGAAGTTTAAAGACCACTAGGAGGGATTGGAATTTAATGGGACACATTAGCTTCTGGTCCGTGCCGATGGTATCAATTTATTGGGTGAAAACGTAACATAAAAAGTACAGAAGCTACATTAAAATGTTAGTAAATAGGTTGATCAGGAAGTAAATACAAAGATAACCAAGTATATGTTGATGATTTCTTACCATAATAAACAATTAAACCACAATATAAAGCTCTAGAAGATTGTTGAAAATAGTTTACATATTTGGGAATGAAAGGAACAAATAAAAATTCCATTCATGAAAAATTAAAGAGCAGATTAAGTTCAGAAATAATTTCTACCATTCAGTCAGAATCCTTTGTTTTTATGGCTGTTGCCTGAAAACCAAAATGTTGGAGGAATTATGACTCCACCATTCGTAACCTCAGCATTAGATGGAAGTGAGTAAGGGTAAAATGTACACAATTATAATTTGGCTGCTCTTACAGCAGTGTGAAACTTGGTCTCTCTCACATAAAGCTAAGAACATAGACTGAGTGTGTTTGAGAACAGGGTGCTCAGGAGAATATGTGGACCTAAGAAGGATGACATGAGAGCTTAATAATTTGTACTCCTCACAAGATATTACAAAAATGATGAAATGATGGAGAATGAGGTATCTGGAACATGTAGCATGCAAGGGAGAGAAGAAAAATGCATTCAACATTTTTATAGGAAAACCTGAAGGAGATAATCACTTGGAAGACCTAGGGGTAGATGGGAGGATAATATTAAAACCTTTAAATGTGATGGGAAGCTGTAGACTGCATTGATCTGGCTTTAGTTAAGGAACTTCAGGCTTCGTAATATTCTTGGGAGTTTGTTGACTAACTAAGCAACTGTTAGCTTCTTAATAATAATTCTGTCCTGCAGAATTATGGCAAATATGATTTGTTTTACTAATGTTTTACATTTACCGTTGATTTTAATGGTCCAGTCTCTAGTTTAATTATAATGATCATTTTTATGAAATCTGTGATTATTTTGCAAGGCGTACGCACCAAGCATATAATGCGGGTAGCTATGACATTTTGAAGCCATGTGTAGTTCTGAGTAATACTCAGCAAAGTGGATTAAAGTGAATGGAACTTAAATATGGCCATAGTGTGAGGTGAATATAAAGTTGCCCTTGTGCCTAATTAAACACCACTCCATGGAGCTGTATGGGAGAACTGAGGTATCCAAATGTTGCCCAGTCATCATTGGCAAAAGAGGACTTTTTGAGTCATAGCCTACCTTCAGATGTTGTGGCAGATTTATCTGGTTTTTACTTTTTGGGATTTGGCAACAGTAATTGTTTCAGAGAGCAAGGTCATCAGCCTTTGTGTCTAACCCCCAACCTGGAGGGCCAGGTCCCTGTATCTATGCACCCCAGTGATATGGTGGCACAGTTATACCCCCAGGCACTGGATTACCATTTTGTTGCCTTCTATGACTGGCAGGGCTATGGCAGAAGTATTCTAAAACGCCTTCACATGGGGGAAATTTCGCCCTTCCCCTTTCTAGACAGTCGGCTCACAGATGGCGGTGAGGCTGTCAGCCTTACGCACCGGCAGCTCTTTACCCCTCAGGAAGATTCCTGGTACTCATTTCTGTTAGAGGCTGAGTGGACACCAGGGCCATAGTGCGGCTAGAAGGATTAGAAATTCCTATGACCTCATCGGGAACTGAACCCGCGGCCTTCCGGCTTATAGAATAGTGCCTCAAGGAACTACGCTACCCCGTGGCCCCTGCTTTTAAGGCAATTCTTTCAGAAACTACTGGATGGCTTTCGTTTCCTTTGCAAGGGTCCGAATATATGTACAACATGACAGGACCAGCCTTAACAAAGTTTATGCCTGAAGAGTATTGTCTTCTGGGATGTTACGCCGCGTACTCTGAACGAAGTTTACCAACGTTTCGGAAGACTGTACTGCTTCCATCTTCAGGGCAGAAAGGTGGGCCAAGCAAACAGCGACTTGCTACTTTTAGTATATTGAGAAAAAGAGATTGCTTAAATGTGCATTAAAATTGTGTATAAGTAGTCTTAAAATTATATAGTATATATTTGTTTTCAGTAATGTACGAGGTTATGGGACGTACTATTGGTTCTGGTTCCAGGAACACGTTATCTGTCACTGTATTCGTACGGGATGTACATGTAACATGGCCGCTTTAAAAAAATATATTGAAATCAGAAACATTGGGTATTATACGCTAGTGGGGAGGCATTTATTTTCTTTAAACTATAAAATCTACCTGAGGATGGCCAAAAATATTGGCCGAAACATGTTGTAATTGTGGAACCTGTACAGTCACCCCAGAATTACACACACACACATATAGTGTCTGAAACTGAATGATCTAGTCTACAGAATATTACACCAAAATACGGTATTACTATAAAGACTGTAAACAGATATAATTTTCCGACCCTATTCGCTATCATCAGGGCCGGCTTTAATTTGGAGCGACCAGGGCTGACTGCCCGGGGCCTCGACAAAACAGAAATAGAATCCAGAGATTTGCATCTCAAAAACCACTGAAACTTTGTGTTTTAGTTATCCTAAGAAATAGGCCGTGCCATAGCTTAAGCTGTTAGTCGCTGGCTTCCCACCGCGGTGACTCGGACTCGAGCCAGGGTCTGGTCAAGTGGGATTTGTGGTGGACAAAGTGGCGCTGGGGCAGGTTTTTTCCGAGTACTTCGGTTTCGCCTGCCAATCTTCATTCCAACAAATTCTCCATCATAATCACCCGGGTCAGGTACAATAGGCCAATCAGTGGCCGCCTTGCCGAGTGGACGCAGCTGGACTCCACCCCCCATTAAGCGAATACTAAGAAATAAGAACAACAACAAAATGAACTGTCATAACCTCAAATTATTGTTACTGATAGGAGCCTCCACATTTCGATTGGCCCTGTGCCCCTCCACCAGCTCAATTTTGTTTCGTAGTTGATACGTCGGCCGGTCACGGTAGCCGAGCGGTCTAAGGCATGTACTGTCTTCGCTCGCTTGGAAACCGGGATCGTGGGTTCGAATCCCACTCAGGGCATGGATGTTTAGTTTGTGTGTGGGTGGGTTTTTCTGTGTTTGTCTACAGGTAGAGGCCTTGCGACGAGCTGATCACCCGCCCAAGGAGTCCTACCGAATGTGTAAGATCGAGAAAAACCGAAGTGAACGGAGAAGTTCATGGAGTTAGGCCTAGGCCCACTGGGGCTGTAGTGCCAAGGGGGAAAAAAAAAACAAAAAACTTGCGTAACAGTTTTTATCAGCCAGTAGTTTTGTATACTCCTTGTCCCGTGCCACGTACGTGACGATTATGTTTAAAAGGAAAAGGCATTAACATGACGGTAATTGGTAAGCCTTTGAATCTGTTTCTAATTATCACACATAAGGTAACTCATTTGCATCTCAATACTTGTTACGCGCATGCGTCATGGGCGGGAGATGCGTAGATCCGTCGCGACCGTCGCGACGCTTCATCCTCCTCTAGTTAGCGACGTACGCTTGTACTGGGCGGAAGGGTGACGCGAGGTGGCTCACAAACGACACGAGTTTCATGTTAAATTCGACACCCTGGCAGTTCCTATGATTGACCTAACGACCTGAGTCACTTGTAAGCAATGTTGCTGTCGGCCTAACCACCTCGGTTGCTTGGTGTGAGTGAAAGCGCTGCTAGTGCTACAGGATACAGTGTTTTGTGTTGTGTTTACGTATGTGTGTATGTTCGTAGTGAATTTCCTGTTTATACGTTAGCAAGAGTCCCAGGACTGTGTCTGAGGATCATTTGTGGATGTCATGGATGATGATATATGTAAGTAACATGAATCTTAATTCTCTGTGTAATGTATTGCGGTAATGACCGCAGTGACATCGCAAGGGAACTCAACAGCTGTCTGGGACGGCAGAATTTACAGGCTTTTCTTCTTGTTAAATTAAAATTAATTTCTGTTTAGCTTTTATTCATACTGGGGCTATTATAATGGTATATAGACATTATCATGTATCAGTGAATATAAATCTATTTTTAAGGATTACGACGCAAGTGATGGTTCTTATCGCAGTGTCCGGAAGGTTAGTGTTCTGTAAAGTTGTAAAGAGTTTGACCCTCTTAATTCGGGAAGTGTGGTCTAATTAATTATCTCCTAGGGCGGGATTTAGGCTTGCGCGGGGTTTGATTCTCATTATGCCGTGTTTGACTATTGCACCTGAATTAGTGTCGGCTGAGAAGCAGACCAGAGAGCAGAATACGAAAGATATAAGAAGAAGAAGAAGAATTAATGATAGTAATAAACATTATTGTCCGCGATCTTCTGAACCCGTTCTTCATTATTGTCATGTGAAACCTGGAATACAGATGGCGGATTCATGCCTGTCTTCCTTAGCTTCAGAACGTTCGCTTTAGACGCTGTCAGGACACGTCAAATTGGGCACTTGGCGTGAGCTGGCCCCATGGAGAGGAGCTCGTCTTGTGAAGCTGAAGGACACGGAGGTCGGGCGCAAATCCAATTCGCGTTACGACTGAAGGCAGTCAGTCCGTCCGTCTTTGTGGCGAGCCCCTGTGGGGGTCACTACCAAATTTTGTTTTAACATCTTAACAGTTAGTGTATTAGTTGGTCGTGTCATGGCTTAGGCGGTTAGTCTCCTGTTTCCCACCGCGGCGGCCCGGGTTCCATCCCAGCTCAAGTCATGTGGGATTCGTGGTGAACAAAGTGGCATTGGGGAATGTTTCCTCCGAGTACTTCGGATTCCCCTGCCAATTCTCTTACTACCATATATTCCATACTCCTCTATCATCCGGGGTTGGAACAATAGGCCAAATAGTGTCCGACGTACCAAGTATACTCAGTCTTACCCCACCATACGAAAAAAAATACTGTTATCTTGGGGCTTGTCAAATTGTTACTCACCTTTTAACCAACCCGAAGGTTCAGTGTTGTGGTCATAAGAACTCCCCACAGGATCCACACTGTGGTCAGTTAAATCCACTCCACACCTCACATCCAATTTGTTTAATATCATTTTGTAGCCTGCTTCCCACATTTCGAAAAAAATGAAAGGAATCTTGTGAGATCTCCTTGCTGTCCGTCTCTTTATCCCTTCTTGTCTGTCCATCTGTCTGTGCCCCATATTCTTATTAGAAATACTATATCACCTTGCTGTCAGTTTTCTTAATGCTAGTGGGGTGGGACTAAGTCCCTTGTACTGCGGCTACCTCTGGCCTATTGTACCAGCCCCAGAGGGTAGGTGAGGGTGATTGTGGAGCAATTAGTGGAATGAAGATTGGCAGGGGAAACCGAAGTACTCGGAGAAAACCTGCCCCAGCGCCACTTTGTCCACCACAAATCCCACTTGACCAGACCCCCGATCGAACCCGGGCCGTTGCGATGGGAAGCCAGCGACTAACCGCTTGAGCTATGGCGCGGCCTAGCTGTCCGTTAATCTCGGTTTTCTAGACCGGACCCGCTATTTCCTTGAATAGCTCCTCAATTATCCTCACGAGGCTGAGTGGACTCCGTTCCACACCCACTACTTCTCAGAAAACCTGGTAGCGCCCGGAATCGAACCCGGGACCTCCGGATCCCTAGCCAGGAACTATGACCACTATACCACAGAGGCGGTAACGGCGTGAGTACTTTTCTTAACTAATTCTGTTATTAAATAGTTGTAATTCGAGGGGGAAAACATTTAGGAGAAAAATGTGGGACTTGGTTCGGCCGGATCGGCTTGTCTCGATTGAGTGCGCGCCAGTGCCCAGACGCAGAAGGCGGTCCCTACCGCAGTGCGTTAGTGTAAACAGTGTAGCTGCAGTTGTGTTTCTAGATACAACTTCGATAAATCACTTGCTGATGGCAAGCCGAGCGTTCCAGAATGGGAAGCTGCCAGGTTTCTTAGGATGACACAACTGTCCGCGGACTGGGAATACAAGTTTGGATCACGAAACAGGGTTTCGGGAGGAGAGGAGAGAACATGACAAGATGTCTGATCAGAAGCAGAAATATTTCACTGAACAGAGACTTTTTTTTTGGTAAATGAAATGTATGTAGCAAGGAGCAGGGATAACATAGTCGGTATAGCGACTGGCTACGAGCTGGACGACCGAGAGGTCGGAGTTCGATTCCCGTTAATGCCAAGAATTTTCTCTTCTCCAAATCGTCCAGGCTCGCTCTGGGGCCCACCCAGCCTCCTATTTAATGGATACCGGGGGCTCTTTCCCCCGGGGGTAAAGCGGCAAGGACATGAAGCTGACCGCTCACCTCCAACTAGTGCCGAGGTCAAGAAAACGTGGATCTATACATCCACTCCCCCATACGCCTTCATGCCGTAGTGCTTAATTAGTTAAGCACGGGTACAACTTTACCTTTCTTTCTGAATGAATTTTAAGTATCAAAAGTCAATGTAAACGCTTCCTTTTGCAGAGAAGGTTTGGTGTGGAGGTAACGCTGTAGACCTGTATTCGTAAGGTGCCCGGTTCGGTTCTCGGCAGTGATACCAGCTGCCCTGTATGAGATTCTTCGTGGATATGTTAAGTCACTCCCATAATACAACATTCCGGGATAATATCTTCAGTAAGCCACAGCCACTTCCGTCCAAATCCCTTTCAGTTTATTAGTGACGTTACCATTGGTCACCATATTGTCTAGATCAGGGATGGGCGAACTTTATAACCGAAGGGCCCGACTAGGTTTTGCACGTGTTTCTTTTTTGGGGGTGGAGGGGAATTTCACGAAAAGGGGTGACCAAACACTCTGAAGTTAATGTTTACTGCTGCAAAAATCACCTGAAACGAACTTCTTTAGTTCCCAAAGAAAATGCATTAATATATTGCTAAACAAATGAAAAAGAAAGTTAAAAAAAGTAAAGCTATCCCTGTAACAGGCCGTGGAGGCCCACAGGATTGTGAGATGTTGAGGTTCCCACATTTTGTAGACAATCGGCTCACAGATGCAGGTAAGGTTGTCAGCCTTACGCGTCGGCCTCCCTTTGTCTCCAGAAATATTCCTGGTACTCATTTCTATTAAATGCTGAGTCAACCTCAGGACCATAGTGCGGCTGGAAGGTTTAGGGAAATTGAAAAGATCTACCTCATCGGGATTCTATCCCACGACCTTCCGGTTTGTGGCATAGTGCCTCAACCAACTATGCTACCACGTAAATAAATTATTATTATTATTATTATTATTATTATTATTATTAAGCCCACCTCATCCTCCTTGACTTCATCATTCTAATTATACTTGGAGAAGAC
>NW_019734360.1:861065-870313 GCF_002891405.2 Cryptotermes secundus
TTTAGTTATTTCTGTGTACTCGTGCCAACTTTGTCATTTGCCTCTGTGCTGTTAAGTTTGTACGTAAATACGAATTGAATTGAATTGAATTATTATTATTATTATTATTATTATTAAATAATGTATATATTATATTTATATTATTTTGTCACGTGATATGTGCGACTACGGACTGGGTTTGTATCGGTGAATGGATTTATTGGCCACTTACAGATCGTAAATACAACTGAATGTAACACGATTTGTAGCTCGAGACTTGGAATATACGTAATAAGTACGTTTACAGACCGAAGAGCTGAGGCCAGAAGACGACAGATATGCCCTCATAAGCATCATGCCCGCCCATGGATCGACGTTGGACCACAGCAGGAATCAATAAAGTGCAATCCAATGATAATGATAATTACACGTGACTCATCGAGCACGGGGACTGGGGACGGCGAGGCTTGCCAAGAGCACATCGCGAGGCTTCCAGGAGACACTGCCCGGAACTTTTAATCAATTTGGCTGCAAGAAACGTTTAGATCCATTAAAATGTTTCATTCGTGTTATGACATTGCATCATCAGAATTTTAACTCTTTTTAAACCCCAACCTTCTCTTCTAGCATGGACAGTTCGTCAACTAGTAACTTTTATATTACTGTCACGGTTTTTATTGGAGTGACTATAGACGGGGTTTGGATTGGTAATTGGATTTATTAAACACTTTTTTTTACTGCTAGTGGGGTGGGACTAAGTCCCTTGTACTGCGGCCACTTCTGGCCTATTGTACCAGCCCCAGATGATAGGTGATTGTGAAGCAATTAGTGGAATGAAGATTGGCAAGGGAAACCGAAGTACTCGGAGAAAACCTGCCCCAGCGCCACTTTGTCTACTACAAGTCCCACTCGACCAGACCCAGGATCGAACCCGGGCCGCCTCGGTGGGAAGCCAGCGACTAACCGCTTGAGCTATAGCGCGGCCTATTAAACACTTACAGAACTTTACAGCGCTATCGCTAATTCACACACTCTGCGGTTTACCGCCAATCGGTTCGTCTTTGCTACAAGCCCCTTGAGACTCACAACTAGCATTGTTTTTCAACTGAACACTTGCGGTCATAGTCCTTATGTAACATTCTCTCTGGCTAGAGGATGGACCTGTCCTTTACAATTTGTGGTCCTCGCCAGCGCAGTCACTCTCAGGTCCAAGTCCAAGGATTTATGACATATTTTACTGTCTCAACTTTGAGACTCCTGCAACCTGGAGGGTCAGTTCCCCCTATTTATATTTCCCAGGAACAGGGTGGCCCGGTTATACCCCAAGGCACTGGGTTCCCTTTTCGTCGCCTCTAACGACTTGCGGGGCTACGGTGGAGGTATTCGAACCTTCCTTCACTCCATTCAATTCCACGAACTACTTATGTAGCCTCGGCACGGATCTCACAGAAAGTATCTCTCCAAACATTTCTTCTGTTGTCGCATCACGTGGCTATCGCTTGGGCCACTAGAGAACATATTTCCTGTTGCTATTTACTGCCGTTACCTAGCAACGGCTGTTATTTACAGTGACATTACTTAGCAACTTCTCTCTCTACTGGTTTCACAGTTCTTTGACTGATAGATCAAGACCGTTTCTCGCCAACGGCTCGATAAACACGTTCCCGCGGCAACGGATACGAATGTAACAGAGGAGTAGTGTTTATGCATGGTCCGTGCCTAGATTTTATAAGCAAGGAACAACTTTAGAGCTTTGTCAGTTCTGTACGGGGGTCTGTAAAGAGAGGACTTGATTCAGGAAGCAGAAGAATAGCCATTGCTGTAACCTTTTCCCAGAAACGTCTAGTAAGATACTGAGAACATTAGACTCTGTGCACTAGCAAACTGTAAAATGTTGAAATAGTGGTAGTGTTATAGTTATTTGTTGTTACGACCTGTAAGTGGTCAATAAACCACCAATCCAAACCCCGTCTATAATCACCCATACTGCGTGACAATATGATCATGAGTCCCGTGGGGTTCGGAATCAAGAATCACTGTGCTGGCGAGGGCCAGCAGCAATTTATCAGTCAGTCAGTAGTCAGATCCCTCCTCTCGCTGAAGAAGCCCCATTTATAAACACGTATATGTCAGGGAGAGAACAAAACTCCTGGTCATGGATCCCGACGGGACTCAAAACCAAAAATTACTGTGCTGACAAGGACCAGCAGCAATTTACCCGACCGAGGGGACAGAATAATTGAAAAATGTTGGGGTTATAAAATTGCTTTATATTGAAATGGATCTGAAATCAATAGCGAAGGAATGAGGGAAGGAAGTAAAATTGCAATGGGGATAGAGTAATGGAAGAATGGGGGCGAGAGAATTGCTTTAATGTGAAGAAGAAGGAGGAAGGAAGTGGAAGATAAATGGCAGTAGGTTGGGCAAGTGAAAGGGATCGGAAAGCTATACGAGAGAAAAAAAAATAAACGAGACAAAGATAAAAGGAAAAAGAAATTCTAGTAATAATGCAACAGGAAGAAAACTCTAAACGCCATTATGACAGGTTTAGGCGACATGGCGAGCTGTCGGTTGGAATTTGGCCAGGCCTGCGTTAAACAACGAATGTTTAACGGTTTAAACGACAAAGTACGTACGTCTCTGCAGATCTGAATGACAAGACGCAGCAAGGAGGGCTGGGAGGAGAGGCGGCTGCCACAACGCAGTTCCCTTACTATTGTTCCCAGCTCGGGGCAAATGTTATCTGCTGACGTGGGAAGTTTTGTGAGCCGAAGTTTCCGCTGGAACAAGAGACGCTCTACACAAACCCCACCCCCATCTACTGGGGATTTTTAGCAACCTCTGCAAAACCTGAACTTCACTTTAAAATGCGCCAAAAGATAAAGGGACATTGATTAAAACGTGTCGCTTCATTAGGAAGTAAAAGAAGGTTAAGTATCCATGTAACAGGCAGTGAAGGCCCGTAGAGTAGTTAGACGTCGAGGCTCCCACATTTTCTAGACAGTCGGCTCACAGATGGCGGTAAGGTTGTCAGCCTTACGCGTCGGCCGCCCGTTAACCCAGGGCTGTAAGGAGGTCTGAAGAATTAGGTCAATTGAAAAAATCCACTTCAAGCAACTACGCTACCGCGTGCCCCATACTAGGAAGTACAGCTAAACCACTATGTTCAGCTTCGCGGTTCAGACGATTGTGACCCGTTCCGAGCAGAAGTCACCCTCAATTTGCGGAAGGGATGTGTCCTTGAAATCATGAAATGTCCTAAAGAGAGCTCTGCGTTTCCTTTGCTTTCCATAGTGTAAGTCATATAAGTTGAGATGCGATCCTTAGGATTTGTTTCCGATCCTCAGCTGT
Source organism: Cryptotermes secundus (assembly GCF_002891405.2). Classification (NCBI taxonomy): domain Eukaryota; kingdom Metazoa; phylum Arthropoda; class Insecta; order Blattodea; family Kalotermitidae; genus Cryptotermes; species Cryptotermes secundus. The sequence continues at coordinate 864,396 of NW_019734360.1, forward strand.
AATAAAAACACAATCGGAAATAGCAGCAGGCAAACTTTCCATTCTCTTTGACACGTACCTGCGCTTTAACTTAATGGCTTATTTTCATACTTCTTTTTATTGCTAGTGGGGTGGGACTAAGTCCCTTGTACTGCGGCCACTTCTAGCCTATTGTACCAGCCCCAGATGATAGGTGAGGGTGATTGTGGAGCAATTGGTGGAATGAAGATTGGCAGGGGAAACCGAAGTACTCGGAGGAAACCTGCCCCAGCGCCACTTTGTCCACCACAAATCTCACTTGACCAGACCCGGGATCGAACCCGGGCTGCCGCGGTGGGAAGCCAGCGACTAACCGCTTGAGCTATGGCGCGGCCCTAATAAGAAGTAAGAAGAAAACTGACTCATCACAACTAACCTTGTTCTTGCACTTGCTTGCTTGACTTACTCTTCGATACTGAAGATGAAGGCCTTAGGTTCCTCCGAAACATCAGTGAATCTCTGTCGGACTACACAGCTTCACACCTCAGAAAACTGTAATTAACCAAATAACTAACGGATCCTTCTTGAGAAGCCGTGATCTCCAAAATAGCCGCTGCGAGACCTCGAATTCAGCAGAATTCAATTAAGTTTGGAGTTTGAAGTGAGCCTCAGTGACAGACCAATTAACACGTCGCCTGAACATGTTAACACGCTGTACTCTTGGCCAACTGTGTCAACATGACAGGTGTGGAAATTTGTACAGCTGTTTGGATTATGAAATTTGGAAGCATTTTTCTGTGCGACTCTGATTTCATAATTATCTTTACTCAGAATCGAGATGGTTTATTCAGCATACTGAATAGGCTACGGTTTGGACGAGCCTGGGTCCGGTGGGGTCCACCCAGCCTCCTGTTTATCTGGGACTGCAGCTCTTTACCCGGTGCTAAGCGGCGGGGGGCTGAAACTGAACGGCTTACCTCCATGTAATGCCGAGTTTGAGAATGCGTGGAGCTACACCTCAACTTCTTCGCACGTCTTCTTGTCGTTGTGCTAAATGCTAAATGGTTGTCGCGCGACCTGAGGCATGAACTGTCTTCGTACGCTTGAACACTGGGATCGTGGGTTCGAATCCCACTAGAGCCATGAATGTCTGTGTTGCTTTTATTTTGTGTTTATGTTGTTCTGTGTGTAGGTAGCGGCCTTGCGACTGGCTGATCCCCCGTCCAAGGAGTCCTACAGACTGTGTATAGGATTAACTCCGTGGCCATTAGTCCGCAAGCGAACTGTACCGACCGAGCGACCGCCGCTTGTCAGCGAAGTTAGTGCCAACTTTAGCGGGAATAGGGTGTCATGTGGTCAGCGTAATGAATCCCCATGGCCGTTAATTTCGGTGTTCTAGACCGGGTGTGTAGGATTACGAAACTGAAAAATCAGCGAAGTCCCTATAAAGGAAGAAAGAATTAAATTTATTCTGAAATGAAATATTTCAAGATTGAAAAGCAAACATTTGTCAGCAGCATAACTTGCAAGATACATAATAAGTTTTGGTAAAACCTGAAGGAAGGTGACTATTTGGAAGCTCTAGGAACACATGGGAGGATAATATTAAAATGTGTTTTGAAAACATAAGGTAATGAAATTGTCAACTGGATTCATCTGTCTCTGGATAGGGACCAGTGGTGAGCTCTAGTAAATATGTCGGTGAAACTTCGTGTTCCATAAAAATCTGGGAAATCGTTACCAAGCTGAACTATTGTTATAATCTCAACAAGGGCTCTGTTTCGTGTAGTTAGTTAGCTGGCAGTGTAAGCTGACATGCCGTTATGTAAAACTCGCATACTCCTGTTCATCTTTTACTGGGATCAAACCCTTGACCCAAAAATTCTTCCGAGGTAGGGCCGTGCGTAACTATTGAGATTGGCCGCGCCTTGGCTCAGGTGGTTAGTAGCCAGCTTTCCACAGCAGCGGCCCGGGTTCGAACCCGTGTCATACCTTGTGGGATATGTGGTGGACAAAGTTGCACTGGGGGCAGGTTTTCTCCGAGTATTTCGGTTTCCCCTGCCAATTCTCATCCCACCAAATGCTCCATACTCACCTATCGTCCAGGGCGGGTACAATAGGCGAAATAGTGGCCGCTGTACCAAGTGCACTCAGTCTCAGTCCATTAAATAAATTTAAAAAATACTGATATTGGCTGAAATACGTATTTCCTGCTAGATTCTTTTTAATATCTTAAGGTGGGGTGAGACTGAGTCCACTTGGTACGTCCGACACTAATGTCCTGTTGTACCAGCCCCGGATGATATGTTCATGGAGTGGTTGGTGTAATGACAATTGCCAGGGGAAACCAATGTACTAGGGAGAAACCTGCCACAGTGACACTTTGTCCACCACAAATCCCACATGACATGACCAAGGATCGAATCCGGGAGGCTTGCGGTAGGAAGCCGGCTCCATCTAGAATTAATTCTAGCGTTTGACGTTACATCTCAAAATAAACGTTGCGTTTTGTTTATGTAGGCTTCTGTATGTTACAGAAGCCTTAAGCAGAGGAAAACACATTTGCTCCCCGGACAACGAGCTTACAGTTATTGCAGACAAGGCCACGCGACGTTGTAAATATTTATTTCCTTGCGGAACAGACATTTTGTTGTCTGCTGTTAGCAGTCGGACACAGTTCGTCTCAAGTGGAAACTCTCTTTTAGATGTATTCCCACAAGTCAGCAGCTGTGTTCTTCCCGACATAAACATCTTCTGTGAAGGATGAGACATGTGGGCACATATCTGCTGATCTGTCGCCAACCGGGATTTAGAACTTGCTTGCCTACAGTTCGGAGAAGAGCTGGTATAGCTCAGTTAGCATAGCTACGGGCTGGACGACCGGGATTCGATTCCTGAGACGAAAAAGATATTATTCTCTACTCCACGTCGTCCAGACTGGCTCTGGGGCCCACCCAACCCCCTATCCGAAGGGTATCGGGGACTCTGTCCCAGGGGCTAAAGCGGCCTGGGCCGGTGGCGCTATATCACCACTCTCCCATACGCCTACATGGCGTAGTGTTTAATTAGTTAAGCATAGGAACGACTTTACCTATGCTTTCCACACTCTGACTGGACAAAATTTTCCGGACCGGAAGCAGTATCTGTTCACGGCAGGGGCAATCTTCCGGTTTGTGAATAAGGATCTCTGTGTCTCTAGAATATGTGAGGAGCCAGGATAACGTAGTTAGTATTGAGACTGGCTACGGGCTGGACGATAGAGAGGACGGAGTTCGATTCCTGGTAGGGTCAAGAAAGTTCTCTTCTCCATGTCGTCCAGACCGGCTCTGGGGTCCACCCACCCACCATTCCAGTGGGTACTGGGGGTAAAGCTGTCGGAGCGTGAAGCTGATCACTCACTTCCAACTAGTGCCGAAGTCAGGAAAATGTGGAGCTATACATCCACTCCCCCATACGCCTTCATAGCTTGGTGCTTAATTAGTTAAGCGCAGGGACTTTACCTACCTACAATAGGTAAGACTAGACTTGATCTGCTGCTCCAGGGAGAACAAGGCAGGACGTTTGAAACCTCTTCTTATTTCTCTGTTACGTCACATCCCGACTGGACAACGTCTTGAGGACCAAGGTGCGACAATTTAATTCCCGGAATGGTCCTGTGAAAGCGAAGTTTTCTTACCTGCGCACTAGCGGCTGCTGTCACCTTCGAAATGTTCTCCTTGTGAAGTTATGCACTTTGTGAGACGATGGTGGCTCTGCTGGAAACAGTCTTGGAAATCATTTTTTGGAACACCTCGCAGTAACGTCACGTGGTGTTGGATGTCAGGAACGTCAGCAAATATTTGTCCCTTCAGGGAATTTCTTTAATTTTGGAAAGAGCCAAAAATCGCAGGGGACTAAGTCAGGCGAATAAGGTGGAGGGTCAGTTTTTGTACTGGATTCCTTAGCCAGGAATTCGCGAAATCTTGACGCATCATGCGCAGGCGCAAGTCATGACGGAGAAACCGTTCGTCAGGTCACAGTTCGGGTCTTTACTTCCGAACGGAGTCCCGTAACCTTGTCAGCACTTCAAAAAACACTGTTGGTTCACTGTTTGTTCATACTCTGTGCACATTCTCATCTGTCCATTTCTTGCGTCATCTTGCGCATCTCGCCCTTCCTTGCCCCGCCTCTGCCATTCAGAACACTCGAGTTCTTCATAGCGCATTCACCATGAGCCACTGTTAACAGGGCTAACGTTTCACTAACAGTTTTACCAACCTTCACACAAAACTTGATGTACATCCGCTGCTGCAGAGTCTTGTCACTCATTTTCCCGCCAACAGTATACCGCGGACACGTACTACTTCCCCCGTTGCTTGGCAACGAACGACTCATTTGGCCTGTGGCTCATGTAAATGCAATTTGGAACATATCCAGACGTGCCTGGATACGTCAGTTTGCCTGACTCTACACTCCAGCGACACGCTTCGGCCATTCAGGGAATTAAATTGTCACACCTTGTATTTGTTCGGACCGCCTCTGTGGTCTAGTGGTCAGAGTTTCTGCCTACAGATCCAGAGGTTCCGGGTTCGATTCCCGTCGCTACCCGATTTTTTTAGAAGTGGGTCTGTAACGGGCTCCACCCAGCCTCCTGAGGATAACTGAGGAACTATTTCAAGGAAATAGCGGCTCAGGCCTAGAAGACCGAGATTAACGGCCGTGGGGAACCGTTGCGCTGACACCTCTATCCGCAAAGTTGGCACTAACTTCGCCGACAAGCCGCGGTGGCTCGGTCGGTATAGTTTGCTTGCTGACTACAGGCCACGGAGTTTCGTTTTGTTTGCAGTTGTTCGCGTCAGAGGCGCAGGGTTTCAAGACGCGACGCCCTTTCCTCGCGAGCCGTCGATGACAACCCGTCTCTTCGCTCCCAATTTCATTTCCTGACGACTGTTGCTATATTTAGAATCCGTTCTGTCAGACTCCGTTTGTTTAACATGTCAGCAAGTGACGGGAGCAGGAGTGGGGGGCCTGGCACGGTTCTCGCAGTTATTCTGGGCCCCAGTAAGCGTTCCGCTGCAATCAGAGAAACTCATGCCGCGATGCGGGAATGTGACTCAGGGATTTACAAATTGCACTTACACGAATAATTGTTGGATTTGAAGTTCTCAAGGCGGTGGTCATAAATATTACGCTCTTTCGTGATGTGACTCCGTGTAGTCTGATAGATCGTTACCAACGTTTCGGAGGAACCTTCTTCATCCATCTTTAGGTTAGTAAGAAAGAGGTGTGGGTTTAAGGAGAGAGAAGACTGGGGTTGGAACCTTGGACCATTATTTCGTCCAGCCACTCTGCCCTTGAAAATGGACCTTTAAGGGCCAAGTATTCTTTGCACTGTTCTCTCTAATTCTGTTGCTTCTATCATGACTGCTGTTCTGTACCTCTCATGCTTACAATTCTACCCTGAAGAAGAAGGTAGCAGGTTCTTCCGAAATGTTGGTGCCCACCAACAAAACTACACGGTTTTATAACCCAGAAAGTCACAACATAGAGTCCTGAAAATGAAGACAGCATCTGACTCCTAAACGTTTATGCCTAAGTACCAGATCACACGATTTCTTCAACTAGAAGGAACTTTGGTACCCACCTACCAGACTACACGGTCTCATAACCGAGAAGAGTGCAGTAAAATTTCAATAGGTTTCAAAGGAGCCTAGCCCTTCACCGATTGGCTCATGGGTGTTATAATTTCATTGTGGGTAGTAGTCGTTGCATTTCCGACAACATTAATTAATGACGTCACAAGAAATTGCCATCTGAGAGATGATTGGCTGCTTTCTGCTGTTACGACCAGCCGTTCCGTGATATACATTCTTAATTAGGCTGAGAATTTGTGAGGGGGGGAGAGAAATGAGGTCGTAATGTCTGCATATCCGTCTGACGGGATCGCCTTCGTCGCATGGAATAACAAAATATTTTATGAG
>NW_019734360.1:870338-907368 GCF_002891405.2 Cryptotermes secundus
GTGAGCAGTCCGCGACCAACTTCGGAAATGCAGAAACCGCTAATGGAGGAATTCTTCGCACAGCTGAGTAAACTGGATGAAACAACATTGAAGCAGATTCTGCCAGTTTAAACGAAAGGGACGGTGTAACCAAAGAAGACCGCGATAAAGCTGGAAATAGTGTGTGAAGTCGGAAGAGGTTTCATTTCCTACGCCACGAAGAGAAGACAACAAGATCTGCTAGTAAACAATGTTTTGTGCGTCTCTGCAGGGGTAGCCAGTGGATGTTGTCTTCTGCGATCCGTTGCTGAATCCCATAGGCGTATTTTTTATTTATTGGTTTCTGCTTTATTTAGAAGGGTGTACGCGGTAGCGTAGTTGGTTGAGGCACTATGCTACAAGCCAGAAGGCCAAGAGTTCGATCCCCCGATGAGATCAGTGGATTTTTCAATTTACCTAATCCTTCCAGCCGCATTATGACCCTAGGGTCGACTCAGCCTCTAACAGAAATGACTACCAGGTATCTTCCTCGGGGTAAAGGGCGGCCGGCGCTTAAGGCTTGCAACTGCCACCTGTGAGTCGACTGTCTACAAAGTGTGGGAGCCCTGACGTCTCACAACCCTATGGGCCCCCACGGCCTGTTACAGGGATTGCTACATAGCGTCGAATAATGTGATTAACGAATAATGAATGGGAAGGAATGTGGAAGGAAGCGATCATGGTCTAATTTGAGTTACCGTATTTACGCATGTATAGGCCGCACATTTTTTGCCAAAAATTCAAGAGGAAAACTGGGGTGCGGCTTATATTCGAAATATTCGAAATCACACTTCATTTCAAAAAAATTATATTCATAATTAGTAATACAGGTTGTAATACTCCTGAAATAATATTCCAAGAAAATTATTTTTTCTATAATTTCTGTCTGAAAATTGTGCTGCGGCCTATACACGCACGCGGCCTATACATGCGTAAATACGGTACTTTCCCGGGATTTGCCTATAGGGACTTGAACCTTCGTCACAGTATCCGTCTTCAGGACGAGATTTGAACCCGGGACCTCCAGAATATATTATCTCAGTCGTTATAAAGACGGACTGCGGGCTGGACGGCTGTGGTTCGATTATCGGCAGTGAGAAGACATTTTTCTGTTCTCCACATCGTCTAGACAGTTTCTGGGGCCCACCCAAAGGATACCGGGGTCGCTTTCCACCGGGATAAAGCTACAGTGGCGTGAAGCTGACCACTCATCCTCCGTCTAGTTCCGAGGTCAAGAATGCTGGAACTGTACCTCCACTCTACACTACGTCCTCAGGTTCAAATTTGCTTTGTACGTTTACCTCGAGAGGACGAGGCGGAATTTCCACATAATCTTCCGTGACTCAGAAGTGCATTGTTCATGTATTTTTTGTGGTTAATTTATGATTTATTTAATGACGTCAGTAGTTCAGATAATATAACATTAAATTGTACGATAATTATTGAATAATATATCGGAAGGGATGCTGACTGCCTCTGTGGTCGAATGGTCAGTGTTCCTGGTTACAGACCCAGAGGTCCGGATTAGATTCCTGGCGCTACCAGATTTTTTTTTTTTAGAATTTGTGGGTCTGGAACGGGGTACACTCAGCCTCGTGAGGATGATTGAGGAGCTATTTAAAGGAAATAGCCGCTCCGGCCTGGGAAACCGAAATCAACAGCCGTAGGGCTCCGTTGAACAGACCACGCGACACCCTCTATCCGCTAAGGTTTTCACTAACTTCACCGACAAACGGAGGTCGCTCGGTCGGTATAGTTCGCTTGCGGACTGAAACTTCGGAGTTTGGTTTCTGTTTTTGTTTTGCGATTGTGCTCGTGGCTTGATTTCTCTGGCAATTTCCTGGGTAGACTGAAGAATACCACGAAGACTCTCAGAATTGTCGGTCTCTGCAGACGAGCTCTTCCGAGTAGGAAGCAAGGGTTCGGTTCATTCCACAGCACCTAGAACCCATACAGATCGAGAGTACTATGTTCTCGTGAAGTTCTGCAGAAACATGTTTCCGCTCGGCACAAACTGCAAGCATAGGTTGGGTGTAGCTTCTACACAATTAATAAAAACTTGCCCCCCCCCCGGCTTCTTTCCTGCCTTTCATTTCGCATGTGTTACTCGGCAAATGGCCTCGTAAAGTAAAGGCGACAGGGAAGAATATTTTATTGCAGGAAGTTTAGACTAAGCAACTTTACAGATCTTATTGCGTTAGTCTTGCACCCTGCACAGCACTGCCCTCTGTACGATATGTTTCCATACTTCTTGCCGTCACGCTACTTTAAAAGGACCACCTCTGTGGTCTAGTGGTCAGAGTTCCAGGCTCGATTCCCTGCGCTACCAGATTTTCTGAGAAGTAGTGTGTCTGGAACGGGGTCCACTCAGCCTCGTGAGGATAATTGAGAAGCTATTTCAAGGAAATAGCGGCTCCGGTCTAGAAAACTGATATCAAAGGCCGTGGAGATCCGTTGCGCTGACTATGCGACACCCTGTATCCGCTAAAGTTGGCACTAACTTCGCTGACAAGCAGCGGTCGCTCGGTCGGTATAGTTCGCTTGTAGACTAAAGCCACAATTTTTTTACCGTAACATCCAGACCAGCTATAGTGTCCACACACCGTGGCTCTTTCCGTGGGGTTGAAGTGGACGGAGTGTGTAGCTGTACCTCTACTCCCATCTATGTTTTCCTGGCGTGATGCTCAATTAAGCCCAGGAATGACTTTAAGTTCTCACTACCCCAGAGACTTCTTTCTCCGGATTAACCTGCTTTACGAACCAAAAGACCGTTCTCTTCATGAGTACAATTGGTTGGAACAATAGGCCACGACCGGCTTCTTAAAATGGTTAATACATAATCACTCTTAGGACCTAAACTTTTAAAATGGTAGTTAATACATGTACCAGTGGCGTTAACATTAAATACCTTTGCATTTTGTTTTTAGAGTGGAGGCATTTGTTTGGTATTATTTTCAAAATAAAAAACAAGCATTTCCCTATACAGCGCCGGTCACGGTGGCCGCGCGGTCAAAGGCATGAACTGTCTTCGCTTGCTCGAACACTGCGATCGTGGGTTCGAATTCCACTCGAGGCATGGATGTCTGTGTTTGTGTTGTCCTGCCTGTAGGTAGCGGCCTTGCTATGGGCTGCTCAGTCCTACCGTCTGTGTAGGAAAGATTACGAAACTGAAGAAGAGGCCAGGGCCCAACGAAGGGCTGTAGAGCCATTGATAAATGAATTTCCCTATACAGCAGTAACCACAAGTTGGGCTTTGTGGTGGAGACGCAGTGTGATTTCTGCGAGACAGCCGCCATCTTCTGAAATTCTGGATGAATAGTATTGTTATGTGGCGCTGGATGGCCTGGTAGAAGTTTACCGACGTTTCTGGGGAACTTGCTGTTTCCATCTTCAGTTCCAAAAGGCAAACTATGTGAGAAAACAGCAAACATCGGTAAAATTCCATCAGCCTGAAGAGTTGTACCTTCTGGGATATAACGCCGTGTAGCACGGTGAAAGCCAACCGACGTTTCGGGAGAAACATATATTTCCCATCTTGCAGATCGAAGAGTAAGCCAAGCAGGAAGCAAGCAGAACAGATTGTACGGCGTCACATCGCAGAAGACAGTAATTCTACTCCTCATTGCTGCCTCCTTGAGAGCCTCATATACCTAATAATTATGAGGCACTAAAAACTTCCTTGCCGGTCACGGTAGCCGAGCGGTCTAAGGCATGTACTGTCTTCACTCGCTTGGAAACCGGGATCGTGGGTTCGAATCCCACTCAGGGCATGACTGTTTAGTTTGTGTGTGTGTGTGCGTGCGTTTTTCTGTGTTTGTGTACATGTAGAGGCCTTGCGACGAGCTGATCACCCGCCCAAGGAGTCCTACCGAATGTGTAATATCTAGAAAAACCGAAGTGAACGGAGAAGTTCATGGAGGTAGGCCTAGGCCCATTGGGGCTGTAGTTCCAAGGAAAAAAAACAAAAACTTTCTTAATTGATTAAGTGCCGTTGAAAGATCTCACGATCAGAAAGGAAAGACGCATGTGGATTCTGTTTGGGACATCTGAGGATCGCTATGCAAAACGGAGACAGCTGTTCAGAAAACGTGCATCGATCACTGCGCCATCAGTGCGACAACAGGCAGAACTAAAACTGTGATGACGTCAGCCTATTCATTAACAAAATAGGGCTTGTTGTTTTCTGTTTTGATGCATTCCATTGCTATTATCTAACAGACCGGCGAAAGCCTTGTTAACTAATTTGGAGATTAACTGTTAATCGATTGGTTGTCTCTTCTTCTCAGGCAGCTTTTACTGATTAGTGTCAGTGACCCTGTTTTGGCTCAGAATTACCTTCTAAACTGTGAAACTCTCAAATCTTACCGAAACGCAACCAACACACTACGCTGTTAGTATCTTCTGTTTTTGTTGGTTATTTAACGACTGTATCAATAGTGTCTAGCGTCCGATTGATTAAATAGAAGCTATTTGGAATGTCTTAATCCAATCACTGTCCCAGAATTTGCCTGGAGGGAGTCAGGAAAATCAGGACAGCCGGTATCGGCCAAGATCCAAACCCAGCACTTTCTTTGTACAATTATGGAGTGTTACCGATATAACAGCCTGGTCGGTAGTGATATTTGTTGTGGACTGTACATATCTGCACATATCAGGTTAGAAAGCCTGTGTTCTGGAGACGGCATTTTGCGATAAATTTATTTACGAGGCAATTTAGATGCTTCAGATCAAGACTCCATAAGTTACTCTAGGGACAATATAATAACAACAACAAAATGAAGTCCACAACAGGCAACACCGGTTTTGTGAACCGTGTAGGCAGTCTGCAGAGAAGTTGCTTCATGTTGCTTGAACCTGCCACTTAGTGTACGTGGTCTCCTGACCGCACAAACATCGCTCCCCTGTGAAATGTAAGCAAATTACAGCGCGAAACGTGTGTGTTCAGGTGAAAATGGTGTTCGTGTTACGTAAGGGAACAGTGTTCATGCTTGTTCCATGTCACCAGTTTGTGTTTGTCTGCGTTTTTATAACACGGAAAATTCTATTGGATATTTTGCGACTCTGACAGTATCGAAACTAGTGGTACCTCTGACTTGCTGTTTAACATGTTGCTGAAAAAGGTTCATAAGTCGAGAAACCGTAAGTCGAGTTTATTATAACGTAAGTCGTAAGCCCTGAAACTCAAGGCTCAGTTTCATTTTTCCATGTCTTATCCCCGGTTAAACTATAATTTTATAAAGTGACATCATATGACGTACTAATAGAATATGAAAAGTAAGTTAAGTAAATTTCACCATGGATCGTGAAAGAGTTGCAGTTCTAGACACCAGGACAATGCAACGTGTATCTCAAATACGACGGAAATCATTACTTCAGTAGCCTCGGATTAAGTTCGAAATTCGAGTTTTGAGTGGCAAATCCAACATTTTGGAGCATACGCCTAATGAGCGTTAATTTAATTGGATTGTAAGTCCAGAAATTCTTAATTGTGGAAGTCGTGGACCCGAGGCATGAAGGCCTATAAAGTCAAACCGTAGGGTGATAGATGGACTGCAAAGTATTTCGAAGGAAGCGGTTGTGACCTACTTGAAGTACTATCCCATCATTTCGCAAGAGAGACTGGAGGAAAGCACGAAATATATAATGTAGCGAGTTTCCTGTTCGAGATTCGAACCGAAGAACTCTCGAATACAAGACTGGCGCATTACTGCTAGACCAGTCTGCTCAGTAAAATTAGGTATGTGCTCTACGGCTAATTTTACTCTTCTCCATAGGTAGCTCCATTAGGAGCCGAATTCAAAATGTCGTACCACGGACTAGAACATGTCAGCAATTAGGTAGGTGTGTAAAAGATAATGGTAACGCTATCTCAGTAACATGCCGTAAAGGCCTGGTTGTGAGACGTCGAAGCTCGCACATATTCTAGACAATCAGCTCACAGATGGCAGTGAGGTTGTCAGCCTTACGCGCCAGCTGCACTTTACCCCCCAGGAAGATTCCTGGCACTCATTTCTGTTGGAGGCTAAGTAGACCTCAGGAACGCAATGCGGCTGGAAGGATTAGGTCAATTGAAAAATCCAGTGACCCTATCGGGAACCATATGTGCGACCTTCCGGCTTGTAACATAATGCCTCAACCAACTATGCCACAGCGTGCTTAGGTAAGCCTATATTTCATTGTATTGTAAAATAAAATGAGAAGCCCCTCAAAACGTGAGGGCGCATTGCTGAAACTGCTGTTTTGGAGTCCACAGACACTGGTGATGTGAGTAAGCGTCTCTGTGACAGCGTTTCCAGTATTTGCATTCAGCGGGAGGAGACAGTTGTGAACTATAAGAAGACATCTCCAACCTGGCGTAAATGTCACAGTTCTATGGTGCTTTTTATGAACCTTTATGGACCCGAAATGAAGTTTCGTATCCCACAGAATTACTGGGTTTTAGGACTTTTCCCATCGTCCGATATTCTAGAAAATAAAAGACACGACGTTTCGGGAACCAGATATGTTTCCGTCCTCAGGTGAATGGAGTGGGGAGAAGACAGCTACTCAATTGGGCCCCATAGAAAGTGCTAATCTCAATGACTGCTCTGGTCATGTGGGATTTGTGGTGGACAAAGTGGCGTTGGAGCAGGTTTTCTCCGAGTACTTCGGTTTCCCCTACCAATCTTCATTCCACCAATTGCTCCACAATCACCATCATCTATCATTGGAGCTGGTATAGTAGGCTAGTAGTGGACTCAGTCTTACCCCATTAAGAATTACCTGTAGACCGTCCTGTTAGGACACAATTTCTATTACGTCCTATTTTTATTCAGTTAAAAATAATATCTTCTCAAACACAGTGGCTGCGCGGTCTAATCCTGGGATCGTGGGCTCGAGTCCCACTCAAGGCATCAATATCATTTCTTCCGAGTTTGTATTGTCGTGTGTAGTAGCGGCCTTGCGACAGAGCTGATCCCCGGTTCGAGGAGTCCTACCGACTGTCTAGAGTAGTTCCAGATTAATTCTGAAGCGAAACAGGCCACGGCTTATTACGAAATGTAGGAGAAGAAAGTATTACCTTCAGCACCCAATTCTCAAACACTCTCATGCAATCTTCGCCCTTCTGTCAAGAGGAGTGGCGTTTTATATTCTGATTTACATTACAAAGGCGTGAAGTATCGGCCACTTAGGATCCATTCGTTTCTACTCGCGGTTTCTTCACAAGCCTCCTCTTGCCACAGAACACATCAATCACAATTTGGAACGAGTCCATTGGCTCCACAGGCAGCAACAAACGAAGCCACCCTCGTCACTCTAAACGCATTGAGAGCAAAACAGATGCGGGCTACAAGGTCCGCACTTCGCAACGGGAAAGTCATCTAAATGCACGGTGAACAGACTTTCTGTTCCTACCCAAAAGTAAACACAGCGTGTTCCGCTGAGCGGGTACAGTGTGTGACTCGCATTCAGGAGCTGCTCGGTTCTGGCCTCGGCTGGGACTCTGACTACCTCGGCTGTGATTCTCGTGGTTTTTCCTCAGTTCCCCAAGGAAAATACCGAGATAGTACATCATTTTTTTTTTCCAAATGCGTCACTCAGCTCTGACGCTCGTAGGACAACCGCTGAGAGGTTCGTAAAATAAAACCCAAAAGCGTATGTCTTAGCTACAAGCCCAACCAATTAATGCATGTTAGGGAATAAATCGTTGTTTACTGTGAGATCCATACGGAACACACAAACACACTGTTTTTTTTTTCATTCGCTTAGTGGGGGGTGGAGTCCAACTGGGTCNTAACACACAAACACACTCCGTGGGCAGAATGCAGAATTTTGGTACGTTAAAGCAGGTGGTACATATAGTGACCACTGGTTTTTTTTTTTTCATTCGCTTAGTGGGGGGGGGAGTCCAACTGGGTCCTCTCGGCACAGCGGCCACTGATTGGCCTATTGTAGCCTGCCCCGGATGATTATGATGATGGAGAATTTGGCGGAATAAAGATTGGCAAGGAAAACTGGAGTCCTCGGAGAAATCCTGCCCCAGCGCCACTTTGTCCACCACAAATCCCACTTGACCAGATCCGGGATCGAAGAACCCGGGTCGCCGCGGTGGGAAGCCAGCGAATAAACGCTTGACCTATGGCGCGGTCGACCACTGGGCTTTAGTCAAAGTCAAAGTTATGTTAAGACCGACGGTAGATCGGTCAGTCTGTCTTGCTGTCAAGACCCCATCTGGGGGCCCAAGACTAGATTTTTACTACTGTCAGTTTGAGGGTTTGTTGATATGGGGCGCCCTAGCGTAGTAGCGTTCTTGAATGAGGGACTATGCTACAAGGCGGAAGGTTGCAGGTTCGACTCCCTATGACGTCAGTGGATTTTTAATTGACGTAATCTTTCCAGCTGTACTATGGCCTTTGTGTCGACTCAGCCTCTAACGGAAATGAGTACCAGGGATCTTCCAGACAGTAAAAGGCGGCCGGTCGGTGCGTAAGGCCGCCATTTTTGGCCGATTTTCTAGAATATGTGGGAGCCTCGACGTCTCAACCGCAATACTGGCTTCCATGGCGTGTTACAGGGATAGCTTCACTTATTCTAGTCTTTTGTTACTTTCTCCTTCTTAGGTCCAAATATTCTCCTCAGTACCTTGTCAGCAGACACTCTCGCTCCTTCAGGTTTCGGAGGGTAACTTTCGTATCCCTTGTCTTAATCTTGAAGTACTACGTTCCCCCGAAACGTCAGTGAACTGCCGAATTACATGGCGTCTCTTCTTATAAACATAGTACGCTTCAGACACACGTAGCCTGTCTGTAAAATGAGACTTTTACCAGTTAGCAGATGAAATGAAAGGAGAGGTCACCAGCTGCAGATGTTTGTATTTATGTCATTCATCCAGTTCACACTTCGATTGAAGAGCAGTAGCCACTGACAAGACAACGTTAAATGAAAGATGGACAACCAATAACTAACTACAAGGCCATTACGGGCCTTAGTGACTTGCACATGTTTTACTTGTTTTTGCGATAAAGCAGAAGTCAAAGGTCAATGGTCCAAACAAGAACAAATAATACACACCGCGCCAGTGTCTTAGTTACCAGTCGCGCGTAAGTTTCGTCCGTAGCGCGCAGTTTAGCAAGTGTCGTGTGGTTTCGTGGGTTTTTGTGCGTAAAGTGTAGCTCTGTTGCGGGCCCCAGTCAGGTTCTACGGTGACAGCAGGAACCTAAATAGATCTACAGCCTCTTTACTCCTACAGTAAGCCTTTTATAGAATATTAATTCACAGTTATGAAAATTTCGCGAAATGTTTCTCTGGTTTAGTTACGTTTCCCGTAAGGTCCTTTGTTAAATCTTACTGGTTTGCCAGAATTGTGTGTCGGTGCAACTGAACTTTAAATAATTCTACACAGTTTTCTGATCCCATGTAGAATAAAGTCTCGGAAATGAGTTTCAATAACCATGATGTAGACGATGTAGACAATGAGCCGGGATAGCTCAGTTTACGAGCTGGAAGGACGGGGTCTAATTCCCAGCAGGGGCAAGAGTTCTTCTTCTTTCTCTCTAAGACCCGACTAGTCTTCTATCCAGTGGGTACTTGGGGTTATTTCCGTCGGTAAAGCGGCCGGAGCGTGAAGCTAACTACTCCACTTATTGCCGAGGTCAATACGTCCACTCCCCCAGACGTCTTAATGGCATGGTGCTTAATTAAGCACACGGACAACTTTATCTTTTTTTTTTTTTTACTTTTGATGACGTAGGCAATATTAACGTGTAACTGTATAATGTCTGATGAGCAGTGAATTGAAAAGGGTTTGGAAGGAAGCTGTCGCGGTCTTATCGAGGTACTCTTTCGGCACTTTCCTACAAGGATTGAGGAAAACCATGAAACACTTCCGTCAAGATAGAAGGCGTCCAGACCGAGCAAGTTTAACGAATGCTATCCAAGACTGTGTTAGACGTGCAGTGAGCTTGTTAAGCGTGCCCCTGAATACCCTAAAATCAGCAGATGTTGCCGGTGCATTGCATTAGCCTCAGTTCAAGGTCCTCCGATTGTGGGCTCATGTCTGGGAAACAGGTTGAACTAGAAATCTGGCTGCTATATCCTGTCTGACCTGTGAGTGCCGAGTTCGATGCGGACGCTAGTGAACGTTGACATCCCTATGTACGCCGCAGAGGGACGAAAAGGAAGAAGTTGCATGTACAGTCTATTGCAGGGATGAGTTAAAGCGATAGCCGAAGGATCGAGTTAGGAGTTTGCAAGCGTTTTGCTGCACTAGAAAGAAGACTTTTAATTTTAATATTTATAATAAACGAAATAATTGTTTACTGCCTCAAGAATCACATTAAGTGAATTTCTGACCTTCCTGTGGAAAAAGTTCTTTTGATAAACTGAAAAAAAAGATTTTTTTAAATCGAAAACAATATTACAAGCGAGTTTTCATAACAGCTCACCCTGGCCGGTCCTTGTTTACCAACCCGAGATTTGTCCAGTTTGTCAGCTTATGTCGTCAGTGAACAGGGAAATATTTCAGGACTTCACCTCTGGCATTCCTTGACGAATATATCCGTCCGGTGCATTAAACTAGTTAATTTTCACTGGGATCTCAGTGTCTGTAGAGGGCATGCGTTACAGACTGGGTTCGATTCGCTGCAGGTGTGGAAATGTTTCTCTTCTCAACCGCATCCGAACTGGGCCTTGGGCCTACCA
Source organism: Cryptotermes secundus (assembly GCF_002891405.2). NCBI lineage: Eukaryota > Metazoa > Arthropoda > Insecta > Blattodea > Kalotermitidae > Cryptotermes > Cryptotermes secundus. Next base: position 881,037 of record NW_019734360.1, read on the forward strand.
GAAAGTCCACAGAGTTCAAGTTCTGAGGTTGAGAATGTGCCTCAAATGTCTTTATGTCATTAAGCACAGAGGAAATTCTTTGTACAAATAAGAACTGACAATACGTTCACCGTGTGGGAAAGAAGTAAAAATTTACGTGACTTTATGTTCATAAAAATATATAGAATATTCTCAATGTTATTTTATGCCGATAATTTTGTATCAGAATATTTCTCGTATTTGAAACTTCGCCCATCGAAATCAAACCCTTCTGTGTGTAGAATTTATTGTTCGAGATTTTAGGTTGTCAAGGAGGTGACCATAACAGATTGCTATGTAATACTAGTATTTGAGGTTTCTACGCGCTCACTGAAGAATGCCGTCTTCTGGGATGTGGCGTCGTGTAGATATTGTGTAAACAGACGTTTTGGAGGAAAACGTATCGCCCCCATATTCAGAGTAGAAACAGCCACCTGCTCACGCTGGTTTCTCGCTCGCGGATTTTTATACCCTGAAAATGGAGGCGATGCGTTCCTCCGAAACGTCGGTTTACACAATATCTACTCGGTGCCAGATCCCAGAAGACGGCATTCTTCATAACAGATTGCAGTCATCTGGGGTGTGGCGCTACGTAGTCTGGTAGAAAACGTACCAACATTTCGAAGGAACCCACTGCCCCCACTTTCAGAGTAAGATTTCGACTTTAAGACGGAGGCAGCGCGGAGTCACGTCGCTGGAGATAGTAAACTTCGTAAAGGATATATTTCAGAATTAATCCCGAGTCGCAATAGGCCATTCTGTAGCTGGCAGCACATTCTCGTAAGCTTTGCAGATACCGGCTGGGTTTTATGTAATCTTCCTGATAAGGACGCTGCAATTGATACGGCGATGTTTCTATTTACTCCCTCGGCTGTGCTGAGCTGTACTGAGTAACAGGAGTAGCAACATGCCGAAGAGCAGAGCAATAATAATCATTGTGCTCCATAAACATTTTGTTTCGTATGATTTGTCCTGTGGATGCGTTACTTTCATAGGCTCCCAATTCTAGCACTCCATTACACTGCCTAGTCTTCAAGTCTGTTCCTTCCGTGGTTGTTCTGTGTGCCATCTGCTTTAACATAAAAAATTCTAGGAACCGGGAGAGCTCAGTCAGTATAGAGACTGGCTGCATGCTGGACGGCCGGGGGTTCGATCCCCAGCAGGGACTAAAATATTTCTATACTGTATGTCTTTCAGACAGGCTCTGGTGCCCACCTACCCTTACACACAATGAGTACCGGTGTCTCCCGGGGTAAAGCGGCCGGGGCGTGAGCATATCTTCATGTATAGTATGAGTTATAACTGTTCGATTTTAACCAAAATGATTAGTATTTATAGGCAAAATTTAGTAATATTATGCAATCTCAGAGCCGGGATAGCTCAGTCGGTATAGCGACTAGCTACGGGCTGGACGACCGAGAGTTCGGAGTCCGAGTCCCGATAGGGTCAAGAATTTTCTCCACGTCGACCAGACCGGCTGTGGGGCCCACCTAGCCTTCTATCCAGTGGGTACCGGGGGCTCTTTCCCGGGGGTAAAGCGGCAGGGGCGTGAAACTGACCACTCGCCTCCAGCCAGTGCCGAGGTCAAGAAAATGTGGATCTATACATCCACTCCCCCACACGTCTTCATGGCGTAGTGCTTAATTAGTTAAGCACAGGCACAACTTTACTTTTTTATCACTATACAATATCAAATTTCATGAACATTTGTTTATAAGTTCTACAGTTTTTAAAATGTTTAAAAAAAAATGTAATTCGTTTAGTGGGAGGGGGTGGGGTGGAGTCTAGCTGGGTCCACTCGGCACGGTGGCCACGGATTGGCCTATTGTACTTGCCCCGGATGATTATGATGATAGAGAATTTGGTGGAATGTAGATTGGCAGGGGAAAACGAAGTGCTCGGAGAAAACCAGTCCCAGCGCCACTTTGTCCACCACAAATCCCACTTAACCAGACCCGGGATCGAACCCGAGCCGCCACGGTGGGAAGCCAGCAACTAACCGCTTGAGCTGTGGGGCGGCCATATGTTAAAATGTTAATTATCTATCTGAATGGTTGTCAGAAATGCGTACTTTTCTGAGGCGTACCAGAAAATGACTGATATTTTAGGGAGTCAGTAATATCTTGCTTGCTATAATACCCTCACTTATCAGAACGAAGCCCTGTAGTGTCTTATTCCTGAAGTGTGATACGGTATCAGTGTTTATTCAGTCCGGTGACAGTGATGAGCGGGGGGCGTACCGTCGCCAGTTCGGTGTGAGAGCCATTGCGGATGAAGTGAAGTGTTAATACCAGAAACCCGTGGAGTGGACTGCAAAGCAAAGTTTGGTGCAGGAACAAGCGCGTCACACACCACAAGGACGACATGGCTGTGGCGTCTCCTACACCAAGCAGGCAGCAGTTAAAGCAGGCCATGCAAATGGTAGCGGATAACTGGCAAAGTAAGTAAAGGTCTGATGAGGCCACAATCAAATAGGAGGCAAGATTATCTTGGTCTGTTTAATTATTAATCTTTGTCAACTGCGAAGATCAAGGGTTCTAAAACTTTGTGATAGAGCGAAAACCTTAAAAAGAGGTAAAAATATCCCTGTAACATACCCTGGAGACACATAGGGTTTGTGAGACATCAAGGCACCCATATTTTCTCTAGACAGTCGGCTCACAGATGGCGGTGAGTTTGTCAGCCTTACGGGCCGGCCACGCTTTACCCCAAGGGAGATTTGTGGTAATCATTTTTGTTAGAGGCTGAGTAGACCCCAAGGCCATAGTGCAGCTGGAAGGATTAGGTTATTTGAAAAATCTAATGACCTCATCGGTAATCGAACCCATACAAATCATGCTGCTTCTATTAAAGGAACTCCTTGAAAGTATACTTTTTTTTTTGCCGCCACTGGAACCGGAAAAATAGTCCTGTTAGTGACGGAAAATGTGTCATATTATGGTCATCGCATTTAAAAGAAATGATATTTTAACATGTACAACTAGGCAACGGCTCAGTAAACCCGTTTCCTAGGTAACACAGTCAAATATAGAACTTCGGTTACTAGGGTTTTGATACGCGCAGTGTAAGTTTAAGTGACTGAAAGCCGGAATTGCAGAATGACTTAATTACAGACTTACGGAATTACGGAAAGAGACTTGGCTTCGTACAGATTTAAACCACCCAGTTAGTTCAAGGAGCATCCAAGGGTTGAAGACCTTACTTGATATGTTATTGTTCCAGTAATTTTTGAAATGTTATAATTGTATTTATTAGCCACGTAACCAGGACACGTGACAATATAATAATCGTTCGTTATTAATTCATACCCAGCGAAGTTAAAAACGAAGCAAAATTGTCCTTGTGCTTAATTAATTAATTTTTTAATTCGCTTAGTGGGGGTGGAGTCCGACTGGGTCCACTCGGCTGTGTGTCTAATTTGTCATTTTCCTTACATTTCTATTACTTTAAACTCAGCCTTAAAGGCTTAAAAGCCCAGCAGTTACTATATGCATCACCTGCTTTAACATAATAAGAGTCCTTGTAGCGGAGACGTAATGTGTTTCCCGTGAGGTACAAACTGTAATTTTATATATTATTTAGAAGATAACTAGGGGGGCACGCGGTAGCGTAGTTGGTTGAGGCACTATGCTACAAGCCGGAAGGTCGCGGGATCAAGTCCTGATGAGGTCATTGGATTTTTCAATTGACCTAATCCTTCCAGTCGCACTATGGCCCCGGGGTTGACTCAGCCTCTAACAGAAATGAGTACTAGGAATTAATTAAATAATTTTCCTGGGTAGTAAAGCGTGGCCGGCGCGTAAGGCTGACAACCTTACCGCCATTTCTGAGCCGATTGTCTAGAAAATGTCTCACAACCCTATGGGCCTTCACGGCCTGTTACAGGGATAGCTTTACTTTACTTTACTTTAATATTTATTTAGAAGATAACTTAGAGTTTTACTTTGACTTTGACTTTGACTCAGTTTTCAAAGGGTCAATACTGTAAATACTATCAAAGCATCGCCATAATATATTTCATAATCATACGTGTGCATTGCGCATGAGCAACACCGGCTATTCACCTAGTTTCACATATTCGTATTTTCATGCGTTTTGCATGCTCGGCCCATCTCATCTGTGCACCAGTAACCAAACAATTTCCAGTGAGATAAAACTTAATGCGATAACTCTTATCAAAACGTGCATTCTTGGCGCCAGGCATGTGTCGGTATTATACAGAAGTATGTACTTAACAGCAGTTTGACTGTTCTGTTGAATTTTGGAAACGTACCCACAGCGTACTCTAAAGGTTGAGTGATTGAGTGAGTGAGTTACTTTACGACTGGCGGTTTAGCGCCAATCAGTTCATCTTGGCGTCAGACCCTTGAGGACCACGACCAGAGATTTTTTGCCAACTGAACTCTTGCGATAATAGTCCTTATGTAACATCCTCTGTGACGAGAAGATGGGTTTGCCTCTTATGAATGCGCTTGGCCTTTCGTCTAGTGTATATTTCGCACATTTCGCTCTGTGTACTTATTTTTGATTACCTGGAAAAGAAAAGTATATTGAATATAAAATGCGTGTTTCATTTTTCTCGGCAAAATTTATTCGAAGAAATGTCTTCTCCAATAAACATTGAAAGCTTTTTGCTAGAGACCCATGCAGAAATTCTGTCTGTATTTAACTAAAACTGGAATGTAAAGTATCATGAAAATCTCTTTAGTGTTCCTTGCGCTGCTGATCACAGTGGCCGCACTTTCTACCCCATAGAAATGAAGTGAAATATCTGGCCATGCATTCTATAGAAAACTGACGTGGGCAAAACACATCAAAACCAAAGGAAAACAGCTCAACCAAAAAGCGAAACAGATGCACTGGCTACTAGGAAGGAGATCAACACTATCAACAGAAAGCAAACTTCTCCTATACAGAGCAGTACTCAAACCCATATGAACCTTAGGAATTCAGCTATAGGAGACAGCCTCCAATTCCAACAACCAAATCCTCCAGCGCTTTCAATTCGGTACTCTCCGATCATTCTGAACGCACCTTGGTACATAAGCAGCCACAGGATCCATGAAGACCTGCGTACAAATTAACGCAGTGCTCAGTGAAATAAAAAGAGGAGTACCAAATTCATGAACTACGCGATGAAATATTTCCCAGCGCGTCCATAATGCAGAGATAGGACTTGAGGTCAGATGGTCACTCATGTCCTCCGTCTTTTCTGCTTCCTTATTCATTGTCCTACCACTAGACGCTGTATAACCTTAACTAGTGAAATAGTCGTTAAATAAATCATTTATAAATACATGATAAGTAAATAAGCCTGGACCGCCTCTGTGGTCTAGTGGTCAGAGTTGCTGGCTGTCCGGGTTCGATTCCCGGCGCTACCAGATTATTTTTCTGATGAGTATTGGGTCTGGAACGGGGTCCACCCAGCCTCGTGAGGATAACTGGGGAAATATTTCAAGGAAATAGCGGCTTCGGTCTAGAAAACCGAAATTAACGGCCGTGGGGATTAGTTGTGCTGACCACACGACACCCTCTATCCGCTAAAGTTGGCACTAACTTCGCCGATAAGCGGCGGTCGCTCGGTAGGTATAATTCGCTTGCGGCCTAAAACCACGGAGTTTTTGTTTAATGATTCCGTTTTTTAGATAGCGGTCAGGAAGACAGAAGATTCTTGAAGAGTTTCTATCTTTTGAGATATAACACGGTGTGGTCCTTTGAAAGTCAATCGACGATTCGGAGGAGCATGTCGCCTCCATCTTCAGATTTGAAGAATAAACTAAGCGAGAAACCAGCGTAGAAACAGGTAGCAAACACCTTGTTTCCTGCTTAGACCCTGAATATAAAAATTTATTCCTCCGAAACGTCAGTAGATTTTAAATGGACTGCACGGCGTTATATCGCAGAAAACAGAACTTTTCGTAACCGCTGGTGTGAGCTCACCAAATTGTACAGAAGGTTCTAGGTCGGTTCTCTTAAGTAACGTCCGAAGGTGTGATCTGAAGTCACGTGAATCTCTTGAGCCGTTGCTATGAAGATTACTGTCTTCTGGAAAGTGACACCGTGTAGACAGGTAGATAGTTTCTAATGTTTAGGATGAACCTGTTGTGTCCATATTCGGTGTCGAGACAGCAAGCTCCCCTGAATCGTTGGTAACTATCTACCAGACTACACGGCGTCACTTCGAAGAAGATAATAATATTCTGTATCCATATGGATCGTTCTTCTGCTCAGAGTGACTTAATATCCTTGATGTGTCCACCCAGTTTACTGCCATTTCAGAAATTGGATGAGCGAGTGGAGTCACGCCCACTTTGGGCCCACGCTGATCACGTAATTCCCACTGGGATACCAAATAAGTGACTTGAACCTTGGGTTGATCTGCAAACGTCACGGCCTATGTATGTGTTCAGTAGCGATAGTTTGTTATCTCTGTCTATGGATAAACAAGTTAGTTTTGTAAGCGGCAGATTTGTCATCGTCATCACAAAAACGCGGGTTACCATAGCAACGGACTGTCGAACATTAACATATTTCATGAACGTAACTTATTTAGAAAGTCACGAACGAGAGAACTATAATTTGTTTCGGTGTATTGTAAATATTTTGATGTGGATATGTGTAATGTAGCATATTGTGGCGTCTATACCCATTGCTAGGTAATGGGTCGGTAAACACATTCCCGCAACACAAACGCACGTGACAAGAGAATCCATTGCTAAGAAACGCACCAGTAAGCACTCATTCCTGACGGAAAAAGATTTCGTTTTTCGTGGGGCCCATACGAAAGGGTACTTGAGGGTACAGTCAGACGAGAATAGAACAGTAGTCGAGAGAACTGAGACAGTGAGATTGTGAAAAGTCCGTTGTCAGGATAAGACGGAGAATCCAATTGCGTGTGCAACAGTGAACTCGAAGTGTGTAGAATAGCGATAACGCTGTAATTGCCTGTAGTCCTGAACTGTGTGAATATGTAAGGTGCAATAAATCCAATCATCTAATGCAGAACCCCTTTTATACGTCACCCCTATACGTGACAGTACTATATACATGAGACGGTTTACGATTTACAGTTTATTGGTGTCATTCATGAGAGGTGGCTTTGAACATGGGGCTTGACGCATCATTCGTGAGAAGGAATAGGGTAGAAGTGAGTGGAAGTTAACAGGACGAAAGCTTATGTAACAAATGTTGAGAATTTCCAACGGGTGTAACACTGGTATAATTAGGTTTCCGTATACACTGTACAGCAGTAAACAAAAGAGAGACATTGTCTGGATTTGTGTCTCTCAACTGGACTGACTATTAAGAGTATTATATGCTGTGACGTCTGGTCTAGAAAACCGACATTAACGGCCGTAGGAATTCGTTGCCCTGACCACGTGACTCCCTCTATCCGCTAAAGTTGGCACTAACTTTGCCGACAAGCGGCGGTCGCTCGGTCGGTATAGTTCGCTTGAGGACTGAAAACACGGAGTTTAGTGTTTGTTTGTATGCTGTGACGTAAAGTATTGTAGAGGCTTCCTGACGCTTCGAAGGAACGCAACATCTCCATCATTCGCTTTTTCTCTGCTTGAATTTTGCTTGTTCTTTCTATGTCTTACTCTTCGATCCTCAAGACAAAAGCAGTACGCTTCTGCGGAACTTCTGGTGAACTTCTGACGTACTCTGCGGGCTCGCATCCTCTTCAGAGATTGTTCTGTGTTTGTGTTACCAAGCAAAGGGGTAAGAATTTGAAGACAGATAATTGTATTCAGATTTCTGTGAGCTAAAGCCACAACAGGTGAATGAAGGAACCGTTAGACAGAGAGACTGCTTTATTTTGTGGCCTGATAAGCCTAGAACAATGTAGTTTATGTACATCATCGTTAAGCCTTTGTTATATTCTCCAGTCTCCTGTTACTTCCTTTCTTGGGTCTGCACATCCTCAGCATTTTGTTCACAACTCCTTCGTGGAGGCTGGTTAGAATATCTCTGCTTAATCCTGCCAGTGGGCCGCGTCATAGCTCAAGCGGTTAGTCGCTGGCTTCCCACCGCGGCGGTCCGGGTTCGATCCCGGGTCTGGTCAAGTGGGATTTGTGGTGGACAAAGTGGCGCTGGTGCGGTTTTTCTCCGAGTACTTCGATTTCCCCATGCCAATCTTCATTTCATCAATTGCTCCACAATCACCCTCACCTACCCTCTGGGGCTGGTACAATAGGCCAGAAATGGCCGCAGTACAAGGGACTTAGTCCCACCCCACTAGCAAAAAAAATAGCCCTGCGAATTGTACGAGGCGATGCAATGGGAACTTGGTGTGTGGGGGTAAAACTCGGCGTCCCTGTCACTGGGGGATATAAATTCATGGACATGGTCCTCCAGGTTGGGGATTAGTCGCAAGCCTGACGACCTTGCCCCGTAAAGAAAAAAACTGTTTCGAACTCCAAAGAAGTGAAAACCGGATCACATCTGGCAGAATCTTCTAAGGAAGGGTATGAACCAAAGATGGCTGTTTTAACGATGATGATGATGATGATGATTTTGTTGGTAAACGTAACGAACACTAGTTTTGAGGTTTTCAAGGCTATGGCTATTAAGATTGCGGTATCATCGTCTGTTTTTGCTATCGGATATCGACGTTTCGGAGCAAATTGTCTCAGTTGAAGTTTGTTCCATTCTCAGTTCAAATTGCTGCCCTGTAGGAACAACTTACGGGGCCCCTAATAAGGGGCCTTTTTCGTCTACTTTTCACGCCTTACTACTTTTCTTCTGAAAAGAGAGGTTCTGTGGAAACATCCTTTTTTTCTCTCATTTTTCCATTTTACACTTGTGACCATAAACCGGAGTGCCCCTAATAAGGGACTTCTTTTTTGTTCATTTCTTCCCTTTAGCTCGGACTGGATTCCATTCTCTACACCCTCCTTCCTCCTTCTGTCCTGTGACCACAATTCTTGTAAAGGTAAAGTTTTTATCATTGTTTTATTTACATCCAAAAATATTTTATGAGAAACTATATTATATGACACATTATGTCGGAGGAACGGAGAATGAATAACGACTCTCACTTTCTCCTGATGAAACTAGTAAAGGTAAAAAAGGTAAAGCTATCCCTGTAAGAAGTCGCGGAGGCCCATAATGTTATGATACGTCGAGGCTCCCACGTTGTCTAGACAAGCGGGTCACAGATGGCAGTGAGGTTGTCAGCCTTACGCGCCAGCCGGCCACCCTTTACCCCCAAGAAGATTCCTGGTACTCATTTCTGTTAGAGGCCGAGTCGACCCCCAGGTCCATAGTGCGGCTGGAAGGATTATATCAGTAGAAACATCCAATAACATCATCGGCAATCGAACCCGACACTTTGTAAGAACTATAAATATTTATCCAATTTAGTAATCTATTTGTGTGTATATATTCTATTAGCAGACCTGCAAATTCTTGTTTGTTTATGCATTCAAAATTTGACAAGGGAACACACAGACACCGCAGTGATTTCGCAAGCCTAATATTATCTTTTCAAAACAAGGAATGTTGGCTAAAAATATATTATGCAAGACGTTTCAGAGAATTGATATATTTTCGTCTTCAGAAGGAACGGTTGCCTGCTGCGTTTATTTGTTATACAAAGCTGCTTTTTAGCATTAGTCTCGTAAATATTTTAGTGCTTATTTGCTGATCCTTCAGCCAGGATCGATGTCCCGTTACATCATACCTATAGCAGTAACTTACTGCTTAAAAGTACGCCAAGTGGAAGCGTGAATTGCCTGCAGATTGCGCTCGCTCTAGATTGCCGTAATATTGAGATGCCGGGGAAGTAATCACTGCGCCGTAGAGATAGGCAACTATTACACCACCAAAGGTAAAGAAGTAGCATCCTTCAAGGCGAAACGAAATATGTTTCTAACAAACAGTTTGCATTTGGTAATAATAATAATAATAATAATAATAATAATAATAATATAATAATAATATATGGCTCTTTATCATTATTATTAATATCATCATCGGAAGTAGCTGAAGTTACGTCAGTGTATTAAGACTCCGAAAGAATTATATGCAAAAGCAATTTTAGAAAACATGGGAGCTCAGTGAGTATAGCTACTAGACTAGGAGTTGGGTGACTAGAGTTTGATTCCCGGCAGGTGTAAAATATTCTTCTATTCTCCTTAGCTTCCAAACCGGCTCTAAGGCGCACCCTACCTCCATTCCAGTGGGTACAGGGCGCTCTGTCCCCGCTGGTACAGTGGCAATGGTGTATGACAACTCACTCCAACTAGTGCTGAAGTAAAAATGGTGGACCTCCACCTCCACTCCCCCCATATCCCATCGTTGTATAGTGTTTACTTAATTCATGAAGTACAGAGATAACTCTGTCATTATTATTATTATTATTATTATTATTATTATTATTATTGGAGGGGGTGGGTTTCCCCGTGCACCGCGACTAATAGTCTATTGTACGTCCCCTTTTGATATTCTACCAGTTGCCATACCCTACCGGTACTGGTGCGTGCTATCAGCCCCGTTCAGCCAACGAGGTCGGCCCTCGGTACACGATCCTTCCCCCTTCTACCAGAGGCACTGGAAACTACTTGGGCGGGAAACTTGCCTAATTTTGCTCAGAGGTCTCCTAGAGACATGAGAATCTTTTACGTGCCGTAAATCTACGACATGGGACTTGTCCCGGAGGACTTATTCCTTGAATTTTTCCGCCCTTAAAAATTCCACGACCTCCGCCTGGTTTGAACCCGCGTACCTTGAGTCATGAGGTGGGAACGTTACCCCTAGACTACGGAGGCCGCTTAACTCTGTCATACTGCAGGCCTATGGAAAGTATTCGGGCAACAGCATAATTTTATCTGCAGTGAATGAACGGCTAGGCTATTGAGACACTTAGGGAACATTGGTTTGGAGCTGGAGATGTGCCTTGGTAAACAACAAAGCCATTAATTATCAATAGAACCTCCGTCGAGTGTAACAATATATATTCTTGTCACCATTTTCTCACATTCTGTTTATAATTGGTGATTGATAGTGTAACGGACCAAAATGAAACAATTNTGCCTTGGTAAACAACAAAGCCATTGTTTTGCCAGACGTGTCATTTACCTGTAATTCTAAGCAACGAACAGAACACTTGGGTTAAGCATAATGCATGAGACATCCAGCTGAAGATGCATTTTACAAGGAAATGAGGGAGGTCAGTGTCGTGGCGAAATGCCACTTGTGGAGTGCTGACATCTGCTGAGAGTTCCACTTAACGACATCGTAACACTTAGCGGTATCAGATAATAGCGAGGTGTGATATCGTGTGGTAGAGTCGGCTTAGAGCTGCCAAATGGAGGAAAAGGCGCATGCGCATCGGACACCATACAGACAAGGCTGCTGTTCCAATAGTTATCGGTATTAAAATGAAACTGTAACTGATTTAATGAGCCATTCGCGGTTTCACCTTAATGTGTGGAACTGTAACACAGTGAGACTCGTTCTAGACTGACTAGCAGATGCTGGAACACTACTTTCACATACCCATGATTGCTTCCTTTCGAATATTTACCTACTCACTATTTTATGATCACGTACCATGGACCCTGGCGAGTGGGAGAGGTTGAATCAGGGATCTGTCTCGCAAGATTTTTGTAAAATAAAAATGGGAATTTAAAGGAGAATGAAATATGCAAAATATTAATGGCAAAAAGTAAAATTATTTTTAAACGAAACCTGATCTTCGTTTCACTACAGAGCTCCACAACCCCAGGTGGGTTTTAAGAACTGTTCTTAAATAGATCGGACTAAAAATCCCGGCTGTGACCTGTCACCTGCCATTCGATTTTGCTACATAACCTCTGCATATGAAACATGAGATAAAGCTATCCCTCGAACAGGTTGTGGAGGCCCGTAGGTTTGTGAGACTTCGAGGCTCCCACTTTTCTAGACAAACGCCTTACACATGGCGGTGAGGTTGTCAGCCTTACGCGCCTGCCGCCCTTTACCCCCAGGAAGATTCTTGGTAATAATTTCTGTTAGAGGCTGAGTCGACACCAGGGCCATAGTGCGGCTGGAAGGATTAGGTCAATTGAAAAAAATCCAGTGACCTCATCGGGACTTGAACCAGCGACGTTCCGGGTTGTAGCATATTGCCTCAACTAAATATGCTAACGCGTGCCCCCTATGAAACGTGAGTGGTTAAAGTACCGAGACAGCTAGGGGTTGGATACCTGTTTTGTCTGTAAGGAAATGGGGAGAACTGTACAATGTGTGAGGCACTTGCGGGTTAATGACCCAGAATGCCTCACAAATTAATTGTAACACATCGCTGCTCTAAGAAAACCTCATTCGTTATGTTCATGGCTATAATGACTATCTTCTGGAATGTGTTGCCATAGAGCCTGGTTGAAGTTCACGGGTGTTTCAGCGAAAAATATTGCTTCCATTTTCAGGGTCGGTGAGTAAGTCAATCAAATAACCAGCACGAAGCTATCTGCTGCATCTTGCTGGTTGCCGGTTTGCCGTACTCTTCGACCCTGACGATTGAAGCATTACGTTCCCCTGATAGGTCAATGGACTGCTGGATTACATGGCGTCACATCTCGGAAGATGTGACGTCATTTGTGATGTTTCCATTCTCCACTTACTCTGCCTCTCGCAGCACCTTTGTGCCCATGTTATATTACACAAAGTCTGATTGTGTATATTACGTAGGTATTAAAACTTGTCATTTCGTGCCTCCCTGCCTCTGCTTTACCGATATCCAGAGTGAATTTTGTGTTCACATTTCTCTGTACTGTTTAGTCTGCACCATACTTTACGAGCTTCTTCGATAACTTCTCATTAGTAGGTGGTTAATCTTGTGCCCTTAATTGTGTCTTCAGCAGCATATTCTTGGTTTGGTGGCTGTTTCCCAATGCTACACTTTGACAAGTCATTTATGCACGTTTTCTGTGCGGACAACACTGAAGAGTTTACATTATCCAGTTATCCATCCTAGTTGTAGTAACAAATCATTTGTAGGATATCAAATTCTCACATGGTTATGAAGAGTTCTCTCTTCTGGGATACAGAGCCATGTAGGATATCAGATTCTCACAGCTGTGGTTATGAAGAGTTCTGTCTTCTGGGATACAACGACTACATGGCATTCCGTCCCAGAAGATACAGTTCAACGTATCGAAATCTCTAGCTTGAGATAAATCTATTAGTATGGCACAAAAGCATAAGACAGTGACCAAATATCCCTGGTATAATCTTCTTGAGATAATTTATTGCTTTAGACTTATCTGTTTTTCTGCTAAATGTCAGTGCTATGTTTTTCTAACATTGTACCGTTTAATCATTGTTTGTGCAAAGAAAGTTATAGTTTTAGGAGCTGTTTTGTATATCTGTAAGACATTTAAAAGCCATTTATGTGATATAGTGCCGAATGCTTTCTTGTAACCGTGGGGAGTGTCGGATTTGCGTATTACCTATGATTTTTGAAACTATGGGTCACGTAGTTGTCAACAGTTGTTTAAAATAACAGCTGTAACTGTGCGCAGTATAGGTACTAAGGTGCAAAACAAAACGGTTGCAGGCGGTAGACACCCATAAAGATAAACGTGCTGAAGTGTTTTCTCCGTCTTCCCAATGTACCCCAGTAGATCTAATTATGGATGTCCCGTAAATTTATTATTATTATTTAAGGGGGGGTTCAGATGTCATAAATTTTAAAACCTCCGAGTAAGGTGAAACTTAAGCACAACGCCATAAAGGTATATGGGGGCATGGAGTTATAGCTCCACCATTCTTGACATCGACACTAGATGGAAGTGTGTGGTCAACTTCATGCCTCAGCCGCTTTACCCCAGCGAAAGAACTTCTGGTATCCTTTAGACAGGAGACTCGGTGGGTTCCAGAGGCGGTCCGGACGCTGTGGAGAAGAGAAAGTCTCCTGTACCTATCGAGAATCGAACCCCGGTCGTCCAACCTGTAGCCAGTTGAAATAAGCTACAGCTTAGGACCTCGCAATCCGAGGATCTCCGAACTCTGAGATAAGAGAGACAGAGGAAACAAACGTAGCCTTCTCCTGCAGAGCTCGGAACATCACAAACAGCCGACTCCATCTCGTCAGATCGGAGTGATGGACACAGCTCACTGGCGAACAGCTGCGATAAGAGAGACAGAGGAAACAAACGTAGCCTTCTCCTGCAGAGCTCGGAACATCACAAACAGCCGACTCCATCTCGTCAGATCGGAGTGATGGACACAGCTCACTGGCGAACAGCTGCGATAAGAGAGACAGAGGAAACAAACGTAGCCTTCTCCTGCAGAGCTCGGAACATCACAAACAGCCGACTCCATCTCGTCAGATCGGAGTGATGGACACAGCTCACTGGCGAACAGCTGCGATAAGTGAAAACAAATTTGGGAGGCGGCATCCCTGCTTGCTCCCTGCTTTGGAACAGCTGTGTGTCTGTTGCCAGGTAACTGTTGGCTTCTGAGTATTTGTGCAGTTCAGCACGTGTCCTCCAGGATAGCTCAGTCGATACAGCGATGCGTTACGGGATCGACGGCCTAGGAATCAGGGTTCGATTCCCGAAAGGAGTGAAAGACTTATCTCCACAGTTTCCAGATCTTTTCTGAGGCCCACCCAATCATCTATCCAATGGGTATCTGGAGCCCTTTCCTTATGATGTGAAACTGGCCACTCAAATCAACTTAGTGCCGAAGTTGAGAACGCATGGAGTTGTATCTCTACTTCCCCATACGTTTTCATGGCTTGGTTTTTCGCTGCCAAAGCACAGGGATAATTTTACTCATATATTATTATTTAATAACAATTATTTTTATCAAAGTACGTTTTTTTTAACAGCCTTTATTAGTTTTCTGTTAAACTGTTTTGTTACGAAAAGATCTGTTCATGTAATTATCCAAGTAAAATTCTCTAACTCCTACTGCTCATTCTTCATGCAGTTCCTTAAACAATACAGGGGTCTCATCTCTATCGTAATTTTGGGCCCCACGAATTCTTACTGTACTCCTTGTTGTGGACAGTATGTGGACCCGTGTTTTCTTTTAATTGGATTGATATGATATCCTGCTATCAGGATTATTAGTCACGGTCGTTACTGCTTGTAATAATTGCTGTAACATTTAAAGAAAACCGTTTTATTAACAGAGCGTATTTATGTTTCACATGATTCTTTGAATGAAAAGCAATTGTGTCCTTAAACAGAATTATTCGGCCATTTTTAGCGAAGGAAACGCTGTATGTCGCCTGTAGAGTAGGGACTGAATTCTTTCATATAATTCGAATGAATAGCAAGAGTCAAAGAGTTAACTCTTCCTTGCAGTTCTGACAGTTTCTGTGACACCCTGTTTACATATTGTGTATCCTCGGACGTCGCATATAAGGCCGGAGACTTTACGTTTTCTAGGATGTGATACTGTACAGTTTGGGTTGCTTCCATCTTCAAGTTATAAGGCCACAAACTGAATAATTATTTAGATGTCCGTGCAGTAATGTATCCACACTTTGTTCAGCAATGCCTCTATAATTTGTTGTTAGAGAAATAGGTTTTTTTTTGGGGGGGGGGAGATGGACTGTGTTCGTTTGCCTCAGTGTAGAGGCCAGAGGCGGACTTATTGTGAACACGGTAAGGAACCTTTGGGTTCCATAAAATACTGGGAATTTCCTCAGTGATTGAGGAACTGTGCGTTTCCCAAGAAGGACTCAACCCCTTGGAGTTAGTTGGTCAGTAAGTTATGAACTTTAGTATCTCAATAGTTATATTAACTGTAATATTAGGTATCTTACCTGTAATAGATGGCTGTCAGGGCCGATGAGACATGCGAAGTTGCAGAGAACTGGAACTCCGTGCCCAGTTTTCATGTTTTATTAGTGCCCATCTGAAGCAATGCGAACCGCCGCGAAGGGTAAAGTAACAATAATAATTTATGACTTCTACTGACGTGAACACGTGAAGATCCGTGCCATAGCGTTCAGTAAACATGCAAACCGCATTGCACGCTGGAGATAGTTTGGCGGCGAGTGGTTGAATTCTTGTCACGTGACATAGTGCCCTGGCCTGAGGGGGAACCGGAACTTGCCATAGCTCGCTTGCTGTATCATGGCTACTCTAGTCTGACTGCTGTTGTGTTGTCCCAGAAGTTGGCAACTGAAATTGCACCTAGTCTCCTATCAATAAAGACGTGGAATAAGTTCTGTGTTAGTGTGCAGTGATAATTTGAAATCCATCTTGACCCTCAACAAGTTGTAATACGTATCGCAAGGCTGGAATGTTTGTGTGTTTGTTTGGAAGTTCTACTGTGAAACGCTGTTAGTGAAGTCGCGGAGACATTTCTCACATGTACGCGTGAAGCTTTGATTCATTATCTCGTGTGAGTGTGTATCGGCTCCACTAGACAGTATTTTCTGACGTAATAAAATGGATGTGGTATACATTGGTGAGTACACAGTTATCCTTGCGTTAGACATGTTTATTCCAAGTTTGTGTGTTAATGAAATGCGGAGCCCCCCCTCCCCCACCGCTGCGCGAGAAAAAGAATAACATGATAGTACCTTCAGCGTAGTTATGTATGTACCCGTGATATTGAGATATGTAGGGAATGCATGGTTCAGCGAAGCTCCCGAAGTACCCATACAGCGTAACAAGTGGTCTTTTGACGGAATGTGTCTGAAATATCACTGAGGGTGCATCACCACGAGATAATGACACAGTCTTTACGTCATCATTGGAAAGTTACTAGATTCTGTTTGCACCACACAATGGAAACCTCATACAGGCAATCACGCTGAACACACAACTTTTCTTCCATAAGACTGCCTATTGTCATCAGATATGTTATAAAGAATGTACAGGGAAAAATTTGTGATGGGGGAGATGAAAATATTTGTTAACAGTGATCAGTTGATTCATAAATAGTTACAGAGTTGTTACCCAAGTTTCCAAAATACCGCCCACTTCCAGAATACCGCCCACTTCCAAAATCAAATCTAGACCGCGGTATTGTCGTACATATACTCCTAATGAAAGCATTTCTATGTCTAACTGGCAGTAATGACTGTTTCGCCTCCCGAAAAGATTACTTTGCCCGTTCTTAAGTTTCTTTAGTTATATTATTGTTCTGGGCGCATACCTGTGCCCGGCCGAAAGCCTGCCCGTAGATTAGAACACCAGAACTGCTGGAAGTATTTAGTTGATATTGGGGAGTTCTACTAAGTAAGTTTGTCAACTTATTCCAATTTTAGCTAAACTCGGACAGTAGTATCAGACACATTACATGCAGACGTACATCAGTTCCTGCGCACCTTTCGTGCGTAATTCTCTCGTACAGCAAAATGTTTCGAATAAAAATTATAGAGAAAATGGAATTTATGTTATATGCTGAATGCAGTTTTCCTTTAAGGTTTGCGACATACTTCTACAAAAGCGATTATTGCGATGTCCCCCAATAACCATCGAACCGATTTTGATTGACATGATATATTACAAGGGCCCTTTCAGTAACAGTAAACACTAGGTGTTAAGAGGTTGTACAGTCCCACATAACTATGGAAATGAACTCAACAATAAATTGTGTTCACATAGAACAAACACGCCAGAATTTTCATTCTACACTTACAATTATGACTTGTTTTTTAATAAAACTTTTCAGTATTTCACTCATTAGAAATGAAATAACCATGCGATTATACAGGATCTTCAGTTCATGACGCTGCGAAGGTGCCCGGAATGCGAAATGGGCGGGACTGAGTCGGGGGAACTTCTGAGGGGATTGCGGCGGCATTGAAACGTGGGTGTTTTGTTGAACTTCCCTGAGATTTGCGTCTATAAAGTTTGAGGAAGACCAAATTGTCCTGTGAGAGATTTTTATTTCTATATTATCTATTGGCCGGATAAAAAAAACGACGTTTCAGAAGCTCTGTTCCCGTTTTCGGGTAGCAGGCAAGTGTAGCTACTGTGTGGTTCCGGTCAGATAAAGGTAGTGTATTTCTTATCGCAATAAAGAACGGTGTCTCCAGAAATCCGTACAAAATACATTTTGTTACTTACTTACTTAATCCGTTCCTCTTATATCTTTACGGTGTCGAGGTTGTTTTTTCATTTTGATCATTTTACAGACGGTAGGACTCCCTGTACGAGTGATCAGCTCGTCGCAAGGCCTCTACCTAAACACGGGACAACACAGACACAGAATAAACACACACACATACCGAACATCCATGCCTTGTCTGGGATTCGAACGATCGAGGGGAAAGAGTTCATGTCTTCGACCGCCTGGCTACCGTGACCGGCCTTTACATATTTTATCTCGATCAAGGGTCTCCAAACTACGGCCCGCGGGCCACATGCGGCCCGCGATGTGATTTTATCCGGCCCGCGAAAGAATTGTGCAGAAATGCGCCAATTGAACTAATTTTCCAGTGAGTACTGGTAAATGTGATTCCGAGCTTACTGACCTGACATATTATACTGCAGTTCGATGGCTTAGCTGTGGAAAGGTTCTTTCGCGCTTCTTTCAGCTCAGGAATGAAACTGATACATTTCTTACCGAGAAAAACCATCACGAACCACTTTTATCAGATACCAAGTGGCTTTGGAAATTAGCATTTTTGCTGATCTGGTGAACCATATGAACCATTTGAATTTGAAGTTGCAGGGTGAAAATAATTTAGTCTGTGATTTATTTGCACTTATCAAGGCATTCAGAGCAAAGTTGATACTTCTGGAAAGCCAAGTGAAAAATTGTAACTTTGTTCATATGCTATACTGTGCAGAGTTGCATAAAAAGGGTGAAGCAGAATTTCCTTCCTCGTTTGCAAATTTAGTCATTTCAGATTTGAAAGAACAATTTCGGAAGCGATTTGCTGATTTGGATTCCAGTGCTCAGGAAATTAGATTGTTTCAAAATCCGCTTGACTGTGATGCTGCAGATGTCCCAAGTCAAATTCAAATGGAAATTATTGAACTTCAGGAAAATTATCATATTAAAGACAAATACAAGGAAGGAAATTTGATCGAATTTTATAAATTTCTGAACTCTGAGCAATTTCCAAATTTAAAGAAATTTGCTTGTAAATTTATCTCCATTTTTGGGACGTTGTATCTGTGTGAACAAACTTTTTTTCCCAGATGAAGTACAACAGGTCGAAATACAGGGCAAATTTATCCGATGAACATTTAAAGTCGCTATTTGTGATTAGCGTTTCATAATTTGAACCTCAATTTAATCAGATTTTAAGAATGCAAAAAGAGTTCCATCATTCACATTAATTGTTTTAATATAATTTGTGATGAAAATATGAGCATTTGCTGCTACTGTCTGTTGTCATTAATATACGATAATTTATTCTCACGTACTTTGTATTTAGTTTATGAAATTCTGTGCTTTCAATAAAACTCATATACCTAGAGTTATTAATTTCTCATTTTATTCGGCCCGTTGAAAGTTCTGAATTACCTAATGTGGCCCGCGGTTCAAAAAGTTTGGAGACCCCTGATCTAGAGAATTCTCCCATGACAGTACTGAGCTGTTCTCACAAACCAGCTGCGTTGGGACCGAAGTGAACATAAAACTAGACTTGAGGTCCACATGTTTGTCTTCTCATTCGGTATAGTGACTCAGATATGGGTTGCACAATCGAGAAATCGGGGTTCGATTCTCGGCGGAAGTAAGAAATATCTCTCCTCCACAAAATTTGGTACCCTGCCAGCTGCGATCCACTGAGTATGGGGATAAAATTTGCGAGGCGTGAAGCTGATCACAACTCCATCTAGTGTCGAAGTAAGAATGCGTGGAGATATCTCTCCGTTCCCCCATACATTTTCATGGCGTGGTTGTTAATAAAGCACAGTGATAACTTTGACTTTACCTTCCCGGTTGTGGCACCCTATTATTTTACCATGAAGATAGATGCGGCAGTGTTACTGGAAAATTTGACACCTACCTGTCCGACTGACTATACGGGGTCGCCCCAGGAAACGTTAATACGAAATGAAGAATTTAGTCCCGGAAGTCGTGCTCTAATTCCTACATTGCCACATCGATCTTACGTTGTCAGAGTTGGTTTCCTGTCATAGGGAATCCATGAAGGTAAATTTGTCCGTGTGCTTAACTAATTAAGCACTATGCCATGAAGACGTGTGACCTCGGCATTAGCTAGAGGTGAGTGGTCAGCTTCACGCCCCCTCCGTTTTACACCCGAGAAAAAGCCCCCAGTACCCACTGGATAGGAGGCTGGGTGGGGCCCAAGTCGGTATGGACGACACGGAGAAGTGAAAATTCTTGACCCTACGGGGGCTCGAACTCCGACCCGTCTGTCGTCCAGCCAGTAGCCCGTCGCTATACCGACTGTGCTACCCCTGGACATGTAATCCGTAATACTAGAAATTTCCCAAGGATTTCCAACATGTGGGACAAATTCCATAAAACTTTTCTTGATTCTGTAGTTCAAATAAAAATGCCAACATGTCAGATGCTGTTAAATATAGCAGATTTTTTTTAGGATAGAAAATTTGAACAATTATCACATGTGAGGTTAAATATAGGCCGACACTGAGCTTACATCTGTTGATGAGCAAGTAAATTTCTGTCTTAGGAACACCTGTTAATTCTTCAAGGGCGACCGATGTATGTTATTCGTTCACCTGTCTTTTTCGTGGCTTTTTATCATCACTGTGTCAACTTATGCTAGATGTGATGAGGCATTTGGAGACTCTTTATGCAATGCCAGTGAGCAAGAGGGGCCTATTTTAAGGTGCTGAAGAAACTACAACATTCTGTCACTACACTCGAGTCCTGCTGAGAGATTGGAACCACTTTACTCCTCACCAAATAAGTTGGGTCGAACGATAATGCTTCTGTGTTGTATTAGCGAGGTGATTGGTTCGAATCTCGGTTGAGACTCGAGCTATCATGACTCAGTTTTTTTTCCCGCTGTTTATCTCACGCCCTCGAGGAGAATGACTGTTAGATTTTAAATTCTTTTCAATTCTGTATTTACTGATAACACCACCATTCGACATTATCTACTCTGAGCTACTGGTCAGCATCGTTAAATGAACAACAGGCCTAAGTCTTGGTTGTCCTTACAGCGTACAGTTGATTCGACCACAGGATCAGAGGACTGATGATGAAAAGTGGCATCCAGCGAGGTAAAAGGTGAAGATAAAGCTATCCATGTAAGAGGCCGTGAAGGCCCATAGGGTTGTGAGACTTCGAGGCTCCCACATTTTCTCTAGACAATCGGCTCACAAATGGCAGTGAAGTTGTCAGCCTTATTCCCTGGCCGCTCTTTACCCCTAGGAAGATCCCTGGTACTCATTTATGTTAGAAACAGAGTCGACCCTAGGACCATAGTGCGGCTGGAAGAATTAGGTCAATTGAAAGAATCTACCTCATCGGGATTCGAACTCGCGACCTTCCGGATTGTAGTGTAGTGCCTCAACCAACTACGGTACAGCGCCCCCCCCCTGGCATCTAGCTTAGGTGAACGTCAAATTCGACGTCATCACGTCGATCGACCGAGAAACTGAAGAAGGTAGGTAATATACAGGTTCCTCGTGCTCTGGTTACGGTTTAATTTTTAAGGGCAGGCTTTGAAGGTGCAACTTCTTGTCGTGTCCGTAGACTGCGTTGCCACTTTTGTTTATAAAGGTTTCTTCTATATGTTTCGACTTTATAAGGTCATCATCAGGTAGATACTTTTAAGTAATTGCTGCCCCGTGTTGTTTTTTATACCCGGTGTCTGGGGCCAATCTGTCACTGGGAGGACATAAATACAGGAACGTGAACCTCCAGGTTGGGGCTTGGACGCAAGGCTGACATCCTTGCTCTGTAAGACTTACTGGGAATCCGAAGAAATGAAAACCAGATGGTCTGCTCGACTGCCCAAGGCCCTGGCTCAGAAAGGGTTGTTTTGCGAATTATGATTGCTTTCTGTAGTTAATTGTTTGGAAACTTTGTGAAAACTAGTTCGTCATTAAAATTTGTTAATATTATTAAAAAGGAACAACTTTTATGGCACCAAGAACGACTCTGCTACATTTAATTTTTTAATAGTATATTAATTGTTAGTGAAGGTTATTTTCCGGGACTTCATGACCCACCCAGCCAACAGCCAGGTCCCCCCGCTTGAGAAACTGTTTTGAACAGAGTAAGGCATATGCGGGAGGTCGGGGGGCACGCGGTATCATAGTTGGTTGAGGCATTATGTCTAGCCGGAAGTTCGCGAGTTCGGTTCCCGAAGAGGTTATTGGATTTTTAAATTGACGTAATCCTTCAAGCCGCACTATGACCCTGGGGTCGACTCAGCCTCTAACAGAAATGAGTACCAGGAATCTTCGTGGGAGGTAAAGGGCGGCCTGCCGGCCGGTGCGTAAGGCTAGCAACCTTACCGCCATCTGTGAGCTGATTTTCTAGAGAAAATGTGAGAGCATCGACGTCTCACAACTCTGTGAGCCTCCACGGTCTGTTACAGGGATGCCTTTTATAGGCATATTCATTCGTTTTCGGAATCTGTGTGGTATATACGCGATTCCCGAGTTCCGAGCCGATTGCTGAGCGGTCTGGTGAGTAGATGACATCTGTCAATGCAAGCGACAACGATTGTGAGCCTTGAAGTCGCTCTGCCAAGCAATTAATCAGAAAGCAGGAGAAATGGAGCGCCGGTCGCTGATTCGCCGTAGCGGTAGGCAGTTGTCATTTGGTCTTACTCACACTTCTGAATATTGAATACATTTCAGTAGGTAGAGAGCTTTGACCGCCTCTTTGGTCTAGTGGTCAGAGTTCTTAGCTACAGATCCAGAGGTCCCGGGTTCGTTTCCGGCACTACTAAATTTTCTGAGAAGTAGTGGATCTGGAACGGGGTCCACTGAGCCTCATGACGATAATTTAGGAGTTATTTCAAGGAAATAGCTGCTCCAGTCTAGAAAACCGAGATTAACGGCCGTGGGAATCCGTTGCGCTGACCGCGCGACACCCTCTATCCGCAAAAATTGGCACTAACTTCGCCGAGAAGCGGCGGTCGCTCGGTCGGTATAGTTCGCTTGCGGACTACAGGACATGGAGGTAGAGAGCTGCAAGCAGACGTGAATTGGATGGCACAGGTGTAACCGCGCAGCAGATTCATGTTTTGATGTAGGATTTGAGGTCCTCACACCGGTGGTTATGAAGAGTTCTATCTCCTTGGATATAACATGTATTCCTGTGCTAGTAAACTGACGTTTCGGAGGATCATGTCACCTCGTCGGAGAATAAGCCAAACAAGGAACCATCATGAAGCAGACAGCAAGCAGGCATCTTCCTCCGAAACATCGGTTGACTTTCAACGGACTACACGGCGTTATGTCCCAATAGATGGAATTGTTCCAAAATTGCTTATGTTTAATCCATTTGTAAACGAGGGGCTGACATTTGTACCGTTAGCCGCATGCGACTCGATAGGCACAGTTTGGCCGCGGTTGGGCTCCCTGACTGCCTTCCACGAATCGTTTTTTGCTTTGCTCGATTGATGTTTTGCCATGAGATGTATCCTCGCAGGGGGGGGGGGGAAGGCAGAAGTGTCCCCTCCCTCCTCACGCTTGACGGTAGGATGCAACAGACAACTTCACTCGACCTATTTTGGAGCTGTTTATTTCAAAGCTACTTTTTCGTCTTTGTGAGAGATTGTTTTGTTATTCAGAAAGGCAGAGAAGGGACTACATCACTCGGCACTACTTTTGTTTGATTTTTTTCCCCTATAAACATTGATGCTGTCGCTAATTGCTTATGTAATGCTCGATAAACATGAATGTATTAACATTACGTGTATAATATTAATGATTACTCAGTAAACATTCTCCCATACACGAACCATAGTTAAGTTGACGGTTTCCAAATAAGGCTGTAGAGTTTTGCAGTTTTGCTCTCCATGTAAAGTGGGTGGCTGGCGGGGGAAGCCTGTGTCCCAGTTATAAGCGAAATTGACATGTGGCTGAACAGGTTGAAAGAGTCCTCGTTAAATTTTGTTGTTTAAACAAAATAATGCTGAGGTTAGAGAAACTTATTGCCTACATCTTCCAGGGTCGAAAAGTAGGTCAAGATTCATGGTGATCGGCTGCGTCGTGTACTGTTCGATCATGAAGACGGAGGTCAAATTCTATCAGATTACACGGTGTCACATCCCAGAAAACAGTACTTTTTTTTAGAGGGAACACTTCGACAAAAGTGAGTTGCTGTGTCTCGCAGTGTGATGAATGTTATTATCATTAACTGATAACGTCAGGTCTTTCCGTATGGCCGTGTAAGACAGCATTGTCACGTGTAGGGCTGACTTTAGACGTGGTTTTGGATTGGCTTTATTGACACTTTATACACACAACTCGTAACTACAGGCAATTACAGCGCTGGCGCTGATCTACAAACTTTACAGTTCACCGTTGCATACGCACTAGGGTCGTCGGTAGTCCACTAGTCGTGTTCTGGTAACGGGTTTATAACAGTCTCACTGTAACTTCAATTCGTATATGAAGTGTTCTTCTCACGGCCTAATGCCTTTCTTACCATTTATTCTTAATCATCTAAGACAGCCATCACCAGAACTCGACCCAATTCTGGACAGTAACTCTCCCACACAAAATCAGAATCAAAGTCACATTGCAACTGACAGTCAGTCAGCCTTGGTGTCGAGCCCCGTGTGGGGCTCATGACCAGATATTTATTACTGTTTGACAGTAACAGTCTTGTTATTGAGGGCTGCCGTCTCTGACGAGAGGACGGGTCTTCCTTTTGTCAAAGTCATTGTCTGCAGTAGTAAGTCATTTGTTATAATGCAAAAGATGTTTACATTTTGTACGTTAAACACGTTAAAAATGTATATAAAATATATACAGGGCCTCTGTCCGTCCAGGCTCAGTACAGCAGATTTCGCAGTATTTCCAGTAGCTTCCGCTACAACGGCAGGAAACACAGCCTGTCTGTTGTTGAGAAGGCTTGTTGACTGATCTGTTGCCTAGCAGTAGACATTCTGTTTTTGCGCGCGAAGGCTCCCGCGGGAATGTGTTTACCGAGTCGTTGCGTACGTCACAGTATTATTCATAGTTATGGCCGTGAGATCCTCAAATCCAATATTGTTTCTTCTTTATCGGCGTACCTAACATAGTTTTATTAATTTGTATGCACTAAATGGTTAAACATAAACGAGGACATAGCATATAAGAAAATTACGATCTCTGCGAATGAAATAGAATTACAGAAACCTTGGGAAGTGTTTATTGAGAACTAGGTGCAAATGGGAGAACAAAGTTAGAGGTATGTTAAGCTGTGTAACACCAAAACTTGGTGTTTGAAGTGGACACAGAGTTATGTATTATAACAAAACAGAACCAAACAAACTTCAGTTTCGCTTTCATGTCTTTATTCCCTGATTTACACCTTCCATCCTCATGCTATTTTCGAATCTAATGAGTATTCATATCTCCGGTAGCATGGGTCTTTGGAAGGACCGCCTCTGTGGTCTATTGGTCAGAGCTCCTTCCTACAGATCCATAGGTCAGGGTTCGATTCCCGGCGCTGCCCAGCGTTTCTGAGAAGTTGTGGGTCTGGAACGGGATCCACTCAGCCTCGTGAGGATACTTCAGGAGCTATTTCAAGGAAAAAAGCGGCTCCGGTCAAGAAAAACGAAATTAACGGCCGTGGGGATTCGTTGCGCTGACCATGCGACACTCTGTATATCCGCTAAAGTTGGCACTAACTTCGCCGACAAGGAGCGGTCGCTTGGTCGGTATAGTTCACTTGCATAAGAACCACTGCGTTTCTCATCTTCCCTTCTCCATTTATCCTTTTTTTTTTCTTTTTTCCTTGGCACTACAGCCCCAGTGGGCCTAGGCCTACTACCTCCATGAACTTCTCCGTTCACTTCGGTTTTTCTAGATCTTACACATACGGTAGGACTCCTTGGGCGAGTGATCAACTCGTCGCATGGCCTCTACCTGTACACAAACAGAAANGTTCAAGATAGAATTTCTACACTGGATCTGCTTGGTTCTGAGGGTTGTCAGTGGCAAAAAGTACTGGAAGTAGAGGCCGTGCCTTAGACCGCTCGGCTACTGTGACCGGCACTCCATTTATCTTAGCTAGTACAAATTGCGTCAGTTAATCATACTGGCATGCATTTCAGCAGGGATAGTCCACTTAATATAAGATATGGGCTGGGCGATCGAGGAATCAGAGTTCGATCCTGGCACAATTTTTTTTTTTTTCTCTTCACCATGCTACACCCCACTGTTTCTTCATTCTCATCGTAATTATTGAAGGGATGTTTTGTGTTTGCTGTTTTGAGTAGGATGGATGCAACAATAGC
>NW_019734360.1:907389-925199 GCF_002891405.2 Cryptotermes secundus
CCTCAAAGTCCTGCTTTTATATAACACAATAGGTGCGGTGTACTGTACTTTTTGCAGCTGCTGTGTTGAGTCAATATTCCGTGATGAGCAGATAGCTGGGCCTGAGTTTCAGCATCAAAAGCGAAGTGTGTTTCGTACGGATTTCAGTTCATCAACCGATGGTCCTCGGACCGCTGCCTGGACGTTGGTTAGCTTTCCACACTGTTATTTATAGACACATTACGACAGCAAGAAAAGTTACGATTTTACAACTACTCGAATGAGTTGTGGGTACTCACTGTGGCTGTAGCGGCTAGGGTATGGGCTGGAAGACAAGTGTTCGGTTCCCGGTAGGGATAGGATTTCTTATTCTGTTCCTCACCAAATGTACAGCGGCTTTAGGGCCCTCTGAGCCTTCAATCCAGTTGGAATCCGAGGCTCGTTTTCCGGGGGTAAAGCAGCCGGACCATGAAATTGACCTCCCAACAGCCATCTAGTACCGAATTTCAGAATGTGTGGAGCTGTACCTTCATTCCCCCCATGTCTTAAGTTGTGCTTAGCGAATACAGGGGAGTCGGGATAGCTCAGTGTAGTGACTAGTGTTTGGTTTGGAGGGCTTGGGCTCGATTCCCGTCAAGGATAGTTTACACTTACCCTGGGCCCATTCAACCTTGTGCCCAGTGGGTACTGAGGCCTCTTTTTGTGAGAGTAAAATGGCCGGGGCTTGATACTAACAATCTAGCCTCTTATCAGCTGCCGAGGTTAAGAATGTGTAGCATTACTTTACCTCAAACTCCTCATATTTCTTGTAGCTTGGTGCTTAATTAAGCAGAAGGACATGTTTACCTTTACCTTTCAGCGAGTAAGACCACTTCCTTCCAGATCCTTTGCAGTTAATTATCCGTCAGTTATTCTATCAGGTACTGGCAGCATTGGCAACTAAGCCGTACTGTAAATTTGTACCTGTGATTAAGTAATTAAGCTCTACGCCTTGAAGACGTATGGGGGAGTGGCTGTATAGACCCACGTTTACCTGACCTCGGCTCTGGGCGGAGGTGAGTGGTCAGCTTCACCCCCCGGCCGCTTTACCCCCGGGGAAAGATACCGCGGTACCCATTGGATAGGAGTTTGGGTGGGCCCCAGGAATATCTTGCCCCTCCCGGGACTCGGACTCCGATCCCTCGGTTGATCAGCTCATAGCCAGTCGTTATGTCGACTGCGCTATCCCGGCGGTCTAACTAAGCCGTAAATAATAGAAACAAAATATGATTAGCATTTTTTGTAGTCGTGTTGTAGATTGTAAACTATAAGGAAACATATCCTCTGTAAATGTAGCAAAACAGAAAAGGATGAAACCCACTATTGTTGTGTTTACGAAGCTTTTGCGTGTGTGCATTACCAGACAATAGAGTTGTGTAACAGGGAGAAGGTGTCAACACCTGTCACAAACCGACTTAAGGCAGAGTTGCTCGGTTAATGTGGACCTTACGCTCTTCACTCCGCAACGCGGCTTAGGACCCCGGCCGCAGTACAGTAGAGAGCTTCCACATCAGAATTCTCGTGTAACAGATGTTTGAATTGTTGCCAGGATCACTGATTGTTAAGCAGGAGAATGAGGACTAAGTGAGAGACGTGCTGCAAAGTGGAAGTAATTGTGTAAGAAACAGTAATGATGAATGGCGATGTTGGAGTTATTGAACTGTATGCACTTGTTTCAGAGCACGGACGCCTATGACAGTATAGGCTAGGTTACGGACGGACTAGACAACTGTTTGTTTACATTTCCTGCTCTAAATGTCGGTCCTTACGTCCTGTCCTTTTTTTTTCTCTCCCGAATGGCGAGTCTATGAAAATACATGGCAAATGTAGAAATGTTCCCCTTGGAGAAATAATCCCCCCCGCGAAAGTCGTCAATTTTGCTGTTACATGGATTTGAGTGGAAGTTAAATTATTTCCCTGTTATTTCTGTGTATATAAAGAAGCAATGTAACGACCAGATGAAAGCTTTGAAATTACGCAATATCAGTTTACCATAGCAACGAATTTTCTAGAACAGTTATTGACTTTTTGGCAATATATATCGTCCTATTTTTTTTTTTAATTTAAAACAGAGTTTCGGAGACTGGAT
This sequence comes from Cryptotermes secundus, assembly GCF_002891405.2. Lineage (NCBI taxonomy): Eukaryota > Metazoa > Arthropoda > Insecta > Blattodea > Kalotermitidae > Cryptotermes > Cryptotermes secundus. The sequence goes on from NW_019734360.1 coordinate 909,497, forward strand.
TCTGTCTCCGTCCTCAGGCAGAAACCAGCTCAGTTGGGTCCAATTGATAAAGCTACTCCCTGTCTCCAGACGAAGACGGAGTCAAGAGTCCAATCTCCGAAACGTTGCTTTAAAAACAGGACGATGCATATGTTCAGAAAGTAAAAAATATATTAATATACCATCGTCACAAACTTTTAGAATTGTCTAGCGTTAACACGTTGCATGAGCATAAGTTATGTGGTAGGTCACGAAAATCGGCTTGTGTGAGACCAAACACCCTAAAAGATATTAAATAGTTAACTGTAAGCAACAACAAAATTTGTTCCTTAAATCACGGGCACACTGTGGTAGGCAGTTAACAATAGAAAGATGGAGCGTCCACTTGTTGCATGATGTTTATACGTCACTTACTAAGCAGTTAATAACATGAGCCTGTTCATAAATCCTTGTTTCTTCTGGCCGCGCTGTAGCTCAAGCGGTTAGTCGCTGGCTTCCCACCGCGGCGGCCCGGGTTCGATCCCGGGTTTGGTCAAGTGGGATTTGTGGTGGATAAAGTGGCGCTGGGGCGGGTTTTCTCCGAGTACTTCGGTTTCCCCTGTCAATCTTCATTCCACCAAATTTTCCATCATAATAATCACCCTGGGCAGGCTACAATAGGCCAATCAGTGGCCGCCGTGCCGAGTGGACCCAGTTGGACTCGATCCCCCACTAAGCGAAGCCTATCTTTTTTTTTCCTTGGCACTACAGCCCCAGTGGGCCTAGGCCTACCTCCATGAACTTCTCTGTTCACTTCGGTTTTTCTAGATCTTACGCATTCGGTAGGACTCCTTGGGCGGGTGATCAGCTCGTCGCAAGGCCTCTACCTGTACACAAACACAGAAACACACACACACAAACTAAACATCCATGCCCTGAGTGGGATTCGAACCCAAGATCCCTCTTTCCAAGCGAGCGAAGACAGTATATGCCTTAGACCGCTCGGTAACCGTGACCGGCATGAGCCTATCTTACAGATGAAAATACAGAGCGGGTTGTCGTAGCGGTAACTCTCTTGACTTGTATTCGGGAGGTGCTCAGTTTGAATCTGGGCTGGGGCACCCGCTGTCTTCCTTGTTTATGTGTTTTCCTCAGGCCCTATAGGCTCACGATCTCTTCCAACCCGTATAGTTAAGTTACTGGCAGCGTCGTAAAATGAACAACACACAAGAAAGTAAGTTAACCTTTTTAAAAACTGCATTTCTTCTGACACGCGGTAGCATATTTGAGGCACCATGCTACAAGCCGGAAGGTCGCGGGTTCGAGTCTTGATGTCATTGGATATTCTTAATGAACCTAATCCTTCCAGCCGCACTATGGCCCTGTTGTCGACTCAGGCTCTAACAGAAATGAGTACCAGGAATCTTTCTGGGGGTAAAGAGCTGCCGGCCCGTAAGGCTGACAGCCTCACCGCCATCTGTGAGCTGATTGTCTAGAAAATGTGGCAGCCCCGACATCTCACAACCCTGTGTGGTTCCAGGGCCTGTTACAAGGAAAGTTTTACCCTTTTTTCTTACCGTAATATATAAGATCTCAGTTCGAACCTTATAGGAAACACGTTACGTCTCTACTGCAAAGCCCAACCGGTTAATGCTGTTAAGGGGAACAGTCTCTGTGTACTGTGAGAACCATACGAAACACACAGATACACTCTGTGGGCAGAATGCAGAGTTTTGGTATGATCAGTCCGTACCTCACAGGAAAAATTACGTCTCCGCTACAGAGCTGAACCGGTTAATGCTGTTTAGGGAAACAGTCGCTGTTTGTTGTGAGAACCATACGGAACACACAGATACACTGTGTGGGCAGACTGCAGAGTTTCGGCTTGTTAAACCAGGTTGTACAGTGTAGGCTAGGAGTTGTGCTAATCAGATATCGACGTGTGGGGCTGTTGAAATGTTCCTAAGCAGCAGACGTGACTATAAGGACAGGACACTTATCTCTCTGCATACATTAAAGTGGGCTGAAGAAGTGTGCTAATGAGACGACGTCCAATGGCCGTGTGGAGTGAAGTGTCAGCAGGGAGGGAACTTTGCTTAAGCAAGTGGTGACGTTTCCATCCTACCTGTTGCTTCCTAATGTGGCGAGTGAGCGCGGGGGGAGTGAGTGTAACGCTAACGGGCACTCTAGTGTTCTTAAAGAGGCGGGATTCGCTGCAGGCTATATCAGAAGCATGCAAGGCCAGAGATTTTTCCTTTCAACACTGTGCCACTCATGAATACAAGCTAACCTGTCTCATAGCAGTTTTGTCTCGCAAAAGAATCTTACATTCGTTGGTCAAGGATCCGGCCGGCTTTGCTGGATCTTTTCATTTCTCAGTAGACTGTTGAATATTTCCGACTCGGTTCGTGTATTTTTACCATAAAATTAGACTAACTCCATGTAGAATAGTCCTTGAGAATATAATAATTGGCCAGCTAGTCAAGAAATTCCGAGCATTTCAAGACTCCGAAAGTTCAGTACCGTGTTCGCAAGAGCCTGTGACTGGTCTCTGTCCTTAGATGAATTCAATTCACATCTCCATATCCTGTTTCTTTTTAAGATCCATATTAATATTATCCTCTCATTTACACCTAGGTCGTCCAAATTACCGCTTTCCTTCCGGGTTTCTTAAAGAAAAACTTCGTATGGATTTTGCTTCTCTCAACTTCATGCTACTCGTATATGGCGGGCGCATCTCATTGGCCCTTATTTGATCATTCTAATAACGTTTGGTGAGAAGTACAAATTGTGAAACAGTTTTCTTGAGCCTCCCGTCACTTGTCTTCCCCTAGCTTCAAGCAGGCGAGTCCCTCAGCGCTGTGTAAATTTATGCGTGTTCTTAATTGTGTAATTAAGCACTGCGCCATGAAGGCATATGGAGGAGTGGAGGTATAGCTCCACCATTCTTGACCTCGGCACTGGATGGAGGTGAGTCGTCAGCTTCACGCCCCTGCAGCTCTACTTCTTGGGAAAAGAGCCCCCGGTATCCTTTGGATAAGCGGCCTCCGTAGTCTAGGGGTAACGTTCCCACCTCATGACTCAAGGTACGCGGGTTCAAACCCGGCGGAGGTCGTGGAATTTTTAAGGACGGAAAAACTCAGGGAACAAGTGCTCCGGGAGGAACTTTAAGCCGTGTGTCCCGTGTCGTAGATTTACGGCACGTAGAAGATCCTCATGTCTCTAGGAGACCTCTGAGCAAAATTAGGCAAAGTTTCCCGCCCAGGTAGTTTCCAATGCCTCCGGTAGATGGGGAAGTATCGGGAACCACTGCCAGCTTTGCTGGCTGAACGGGGCTGATAGCGAGCACCAGTACCGGCAGGGTATGGCGACTGGTAGAATATCAAAGGGGGACGTACAATAGACTATTATTCGCGGTGCATGGGGAGACCCACCCCGTCCAATAATAATACTAATAGCCCTTTGGATAGGAAGCTGGGTGGGGCCCAGGGCCAATGTGGACGCTGTGGAGTAAAATTTCTTGCCCCTGCCTGGAATCGAACACCAGCCGTCCCATCGCTATAACGACTGAGCTATCCTGGCTCCTGTCTGTAGATGGTACAATATTTTACTGTTAATAAGTTTTTTGTCAGCCGGCTGCTAACGGTGTCAGGTGTGGAGGCTATTGTGGCAACTGTGGAGGCAGAGAAACAGCCGTTGCTAGCTAATGGCCCGTACACACGTAGCAGAGGAATGCGATACGTACTCTGTGACGTCATGCAAAAATAGAAGAGTTGTTCTCTGTGGGTCCTCCCCGCGCTCGTTGCTACGGAACTGTCCGGTAAACGCAATTCTGCAGCAGTGAATCAAGACGCAACACTGGAGGAAGTGGCGTTATGTGTGCGTGCGTCCAGAGACTGTATAACGAGGATCTCACGCAGCTAGAATTAGAATTGTGTCAAGTTCCGAAGTTCCAAGTGAGCAGTGAGTTGTCGTCACACCTCATAAGGGGTGTCGTCCTTATGAGGTGGACTAGGATTTTACGAATAATTTTAATAGAAAATTTGATGGATTTTAAGTAATTATTTGTGTTATTTTAAGTGGACTGTAACCCGCGATTTAGCGCATTTCAGGACAGTGTAACAGTTGGACGCATTAAAACACCTGAAGATGGCCATCTATGGCCGAAACATGTTGTGTTGAGTGTTAAATGATGAATAAACAAATGTTGCATTATCGACGGACTGTGAATACATAGACATTTGGTTAAAGATTTGCAACAGGATTCTGAAATACAGAATAATGGTTAAAAGTTTAACTGAAACTTCGGCGACCTTGTACCGGGCTAGACGGCAGATAGTGGTATTTATAGTCACCTCAATGAGAACGCCAAATCTAGCAGAGGCGGGCTCTTTTCCGTGAAGTAGGAACTGAATTTCACGAATTTTAAGTTTCAAAGGGGTACTCTCGTCTGTCTCGCCACAAATTCTATTCGTAGCTTCAGTTGATATAGAATTGCAGAATTTACAGCAGTTTCTGTAATGTAAATACACAAACATATAACTTTGTGGCATAAAGTGGAAGACAGGTTTATAAGCCATCAGGTCCAGTGCTTATAGTGTACAGATTATTGCAGCGTAAGCAAATAGAGTCCAGAATGATTCATTATTGGGATAGTTGCAGAATGACACCCTCATGGCCCGATGCAGAGGGTCAACTCCCTCTTGCTGCCCAGAGGTCTGTGAGTCATGAACTAACGTCCACGAATATACCTAGTATGTTCAGTTTTGTTATTTGGGCGTGCCCTGCGCTTAGTGCGTACAGCGCAGCCTGTGCTTTTTTTCTTCCTGTGTTACATTTTAGAGTTCAGTTAAACGATTTATATATGAAACGAGGGTCGTCATTAAAATTCATTCAGTATGGTTAATTTGTTTATCCCTAATGAGCAGCTTCATAACTTGTACTCATCTCCAAGTATAATTAGAGTGATCAAGTCAAGGAGGATGGGATAGGCAGGGCATGTAGCATGAGTGGGAGAGGAGAGGAGTGCATATAGGATATTGGTGGAAAAGCAGGAAAGAGATCACTGGGAAGACCAAGGCGTAGGTGGGTGGAAAATATGAAAATGGATCTTAGAGAGATAGGATGAGATGGTATGGATTGGATTGATCTGGCTCAGGATAGGGACCAGTAGAGGGCTCTTGTGAACATAGTAATGAACATTTGCGTTCCCTAAATTGCTGGGAAGTTCTTGAGTAGCTACACAAATGACAGCTTCTCAAGAAAGGTTCATCTCCCTAAATAAGTAAGTAAGTAAGATAGTTAATCTTCCTGAGGGGTAAATGTGGACCTGCGTGTATGGCTGACAACCTCACCAGCATCTGTGAGCCGATTGTCTAAAGAAAATGCGAGAGCCTCGACGTCTCACAAACTGTTGGGCCGTTACAGACTGTTACTGGGATGGAAAGTCACTTTACCGACTGAGATATCACGACTCGTATATCATCGTAACCGTCAACAACAGGAAAACATACCCGAGCAGATTCGAAACGGTGACCGCAGCTTAAGAGGCCTTTGTGCATTGTTTTGGTGGTCTGGCGGTCTTTGTGCAATTCTGTTGGTGGTTACCATGGTATTATGACAGCTTTCAGAACAACCCAGCTGAATGGTCATAGTTCATCGTATATTGTGCTCTGTGACGGCGGGAAGGGGGGGAGGGGTGGAAATGCGGCGCTGTTTCAGAGACCACAAACAGCTGACGTATTCACAAAGGAAGCGGGCACAGGACGCTTTGTCGGTACAGTGTCAAAATGTTATTAGAGGAAACCAGCCAAATTCGCCCTCCAGCCCGCCCCCTTTTTCTTAAAAACAGTCGTAACTTCAATGTATGAGGTTTATAATTGAACTGTCCTTTATTTTGCACAATAAAACATGTACCATAACGTATTCAGAGGAGTGTTGGAGGCAAAATAATAGATTCGAAGTCCTTGCGTGGTCCGTATTAGGAAACCACATCGTCTTAATATGAACTCGTGACCAGTTTCTTATGACAGTTGCATCAGTTCTTATGTGATCAGACAGATTCGTTACAGTCATGTTTTGAACTATGATTTTTTCGAAAATAAAAATGAAAGGCCTTACGTCTATCGCCAGAAACGAGCCTCAACCAAAGCTTCAGAACCCCATGTGGCTCGCAAGCTACTGTATGGATCAACCCTGTTACAGAACTGACTTCCGAAATTTGTAGCATTGATCTTATTAAATTTTTTTTTATTGCTAGTGAGGTGGGACTAAGTCCCTTATACTGCGGACACTTCTAGCCTATTGTACCAGCCCCAGATGATAGGTGAGGGTGATTGTGGAGCAATTGGTGGAATGAAGATTGGCAGGGGAAACCGAAGTACTCGGAGAAAACCTGCCCCAGCGCCACTTTGTCCACCACAAATCCCACTTAACCAGACCCGGAATCGAACCCGTGCCGCCGCGGTGGGAAGCCAGCGACTAACCGTTTGAGCGATGGCGCGGCCTAACTTATTAAAATAGTTAGGAATGGTAAAGGCAAAGTTGTCCAAGTGCTTAACTAATTAATCATTACGTTATCAAGGCCTACTGCCTTTGTGGTCTAGTGGTCGGAGATCCTGGCTACAGATCCAAAGGTCCGGTTTCGATTCCCGGCCCTATCATATTTCCTGAGAAGTAGTTGGTCTGGTACAGGGTCCACTCAGCCTCGTGAGGATAACTGAAGAAATATTTCAAGGAAATAGCTGCTCCAGTCTAGAAAACCGAAATTAACTGCCGTGGGGATTCGTTGCGCTGACCACGCGACACCCTCTTTCCGCTAAAGTTGGCTCTAACTCCGTCGACAGACGGTGGTTGCTCGGTCGTATAGTTCGCTTGCGTATTGAAACCACGGATTTTTTGTTTTGTTTTGTTATTATGAAGGCGTACGGGGGAGTGGATATATAAATCCACGTTTTCTTGACCTCGGCACTAGTTCGAGGTGAATGATCAGCTTCACGCTCCTAGCGCTTTACCCCCGAGGAAAGAGACCGCGGTACCAATTGGATTAGAGGTTGGGTCGACCCCAGAGCCGGTCTGGACGACATTGAGAAGGGAAAGTTCTTGACCTTACCGGGACTCGAACTCCGACCGCTCGGTCGTCCAGTCTGTAGCCAGTCGCAATGCCGACTACGCTGTCATGGCTTAGTTCGGAATAGTACAGTGCGAAAATGGAGCACACTAATATGGGTGGGCTCTGCCCCTTATTCGTTCGCGGGAGACCCTGTTATGCACTGGGAAGGGTTTGAAAACGTAAGTCATTTCGTCATAAGAAGCATGCATTTACAAAAACGAAGAAACGTGATCAGTTGTTTCAAGGTGGTACACGACGTTCAGAAATGCTGAATCAAGCATCAGAATGTGTTGTAGACTTGTTGATTTGTACACTTAAAAAGACGAAAGTCACGCTGTTCTCGGGTCAGGCAATGAACACACTCAGTGGCGAGAAGTTGCTCTTTTCGCATCACTTAAATTGCGCGCCCCCCTTCGTCAACGCGTGAAAACCAGAATGAGAACGCAAAGCGAGAGAGAGAGAGAGAGTTTGTTGGGGAATGGAAGCGGGGGGAGAGGGTGAATGCATGGGGGAGGGCGGTTGTTGCTAAGAAGGCAGGTCGGGGAAAGTCTTATTCATTTTGGCTCAGTTGTCAAAGCTATGCTCTGACTTCCGAGTTCATGCGATATAACTGCTGGGTTAATGGTTGGATGACCTAGGAGTCAGGGTTCGATTCCCGGCAAAAGGTAAAGTTGTCGCTGTACTAATTAATCACTATGACATGAAGACGTATGGTGGAGTAGATGTATAGATCTACGTTTTCTTAACCTCGGCACTAGTTGGAGGTGAGTGGTCACCTTCACGCTCCTGTCGCTTTGTCCCCGGTACCCATGGTTCGATTCACGGTAGGGGAGATTATTCTTTTCTCCCGGTAGGGTCAAGAATGTTCCCTTCACGTCTTCCAGACCAGCTCTGGACTCCACCCAGCCTCATATCCAATGGATATCGGGGGCTCCTTCCCCGGAGGATAAAGCGGCAGAGGCGTGAAGCTGAACACTCACCTCCAACTAGTGCCGATGTCAAGAAAATGTGGATCTATACATCCACTTCCCCATACGCCTTCATGGCGTAGTGCTTAATTAAGTACAAGGGACAACTTTACCTTTTTACCGTGCTGACCCCCTTATTTTAGGGGGGGCTATTTTGTGAAGAGTATGAGAATCCTGGATGTAGTATGACTATTGTAAAAATTGGACTTTATCAACCGTAGCACCGTTCTAGCCGAAGAGGTTCTCAAACGGAAAGGAACAGAATGGCGACGTATGATTCATGCCTCCCTACAGAGAGACTAGTCACAGGTCGCCGACTCCGCGTGGTTGCGCCCCTCTCTTTATCCGGTCCTCTCGTTATTGCAAGCGAACACCCTGGCTGCAGGGCAGAACATTAAGCAAACAATCGATTCAATTCATTCAGCGGAGCGCGCCAACGCATGACAGGAAGCCAGCATTCCTAAAGGGACGTGCATTTGTTCATATTGCGAACTGCTGTGATGCGAAATAAGACAGGAGCTGATCTGGCAGAAGTTACCCTGCACTTAACCCTGCATTGCAGATTAAATGTTCTTCTAAATGGTATATACACATTCAGTTCGTACCTCACAGGAAACCTCCACCACCCCATACGGCTTAATTGCGCGGTGCTTACTGAAGCACAGGATTTCGTATTTTCAAGCTGCAGAGGTGTATAACTTGCTGCGGATCGACGGCGAGCACGTTCCGTTCGGCTGTATCGCCACTGTTTTCAATGTGTTCTTGTTCTGCTTGCGTGTGAATGTAATCAGAATTACGAATTCGTTATTGCACGTTGTGTAGATAAAGAACGAGTCTGGTTCCTGAACACTCACGTTAGTGACACGTCATGCCACCATCCAGTGGTACGTGTAAGATAGCGGGGTCTAGAATGTTACATCCTTTATCCCTCTGAAATAATTTTGTGGAGAAAGGTATTTCGTTATTGGCTGAGGGAAACGATGCATGTAAACAGTACTGGTGTATACCTTTCCACTCTGCTGTGGAAAAGTTGCACTTCTAGAATGATCCATTTGAAAGATTTGTAGAATGATTTCTTTTAAAATCGGATCGAAACAGAAAACATTGTAGGTCATGCTCCGTATCTCATTGAGCATAAAACGTAAACGAATGTTCACGTAATATGATGGAGTGACCTACAGGGTTTTGAACACGCGTATCAATACTCGTGAGAAAGTTTTACGTGTTACGTACATTTACAAAGTTTGTTCTGTGTATACTGCCTCGTTGATCTTTATATAACTAACTACCGTGATGGCTCCTTTAGAATTAAAACAAACGACAAACTAGACAATCTACTAAAAGGGAGGAACACAGTTAACTGCATCAAAGCCCAAGGAATAAGTTGGCTGGGACACATCTCAAGGATGGAGGCTGGACGAACAGTTAAAAGAATATATGTCTGGCAGCCACACGCCATAAGAAAGAGAGGCCGACCTACGATTAGATTGAAAGATGACGTAAGTGAAGATCTAAAGGATTTAGGAATTTATAACTGTATAACTCGCACACAGGACAGAAGTAGTTGGAAGGAAATTGTTGAGAGGTCAAAGCGCTCAAGGAATGAAGCTATCGAGCCTTATGAAGAAGAACTAACTAAGTAACTAACTTCATGAAGTGTAAATATTATGTTTTTGGACATTATCAATAATATTAAATAAAACAGGACGATGGGTAATGTCCAGAAACATAATATTTATACTTTAGTAATATCGTCACAAACTTTTAGATCTTATTAACTTCCTGAGGCTAAGCCCTTCTTGAGAAGCCACCAGTTGTGCAGCTACTCAAGAACTTCCCAACGTTTTATGGAACCCGAAGGTTCATTGCCGTGTTCGCAAGAGCCCTCCACTGGTTCCTGTCCTGAGCCTGCTCATCTCATCCTCCTTGACTTGATCATTCTAATTACACTTGGAGAAGAGTACAAGTTATGAAGCTCCTCATTATGCAGTTTTCTCCAGCCTCCTGTCACTTCACCTCTCTTCGGTCCAGATATTTTCAACACCCTGTTCTCAAACACCCTCATTCTGTGTTCCTCCCTTAATGTCAGAGACCAAGTTTCACGTACTTACAGTAACACAGGCGAAATTATAGTTTTGTATATTCTAATTTTACGTTTTTAAACATCAGACGAGAAGACAAAAGGTTCTGAAAGGTAGCAAGCTTTACCCGAGTTCAATCTCCTCTTAATTTCCTCCTGAATCAGGTCTTGATTTGTTATCGTCGTTCCCAAATATCTGAACTGTGCCACAGTTTCAAAGCGTCTGTTTTCTGTCTTTATGTCATGATTTTGCCTTGCATTCTGGTGGCGAGGCAACAGGATAGACATAGTTTTCTCTGTGCTTACTTGTAGACCAACCTCTTTACTTGCGTCAATTAAAGTTTGTGTGTTTTTCTTTATGGTATCTACATTATCACCCAGTAGATTCACGCCATCGGCATAGGCCAACAGCTGATGTGTCCCGTTTAATTTCAGTCCTACCTGATTCCCTGGACCTTCCTAATGGCATATTCTAAAGCATAGTTGAAAAGCAGTGGCGGTAAAACATCTCCTTGTTTTAGACCATTCTGAATATGAAATTTATCAGATAAATGTTTACTTACACGTACTTTACTATACGTTTCATTTAAACACATTTTAATCAACCTAACTAGTTTCATGGGTATCCCAAACTCTATTAGAATATTGTACAATACTTCCCTCCTAACTGAATCATAGGCTTTCTTGAAGTCTATGAATAGCTGATGTACTGTCTCATCGTACTCCCATTTTTTCTCCAGTATCTGACGAATGCAAAAGATCTGATCAGTAGCTGATTTGTTGCGTCGAAACCCACACTGATAATCCCCAATGATTTCATCTATGTATGGACTTAACCTTGAGAGAATGTTATTGGTTAAAATTTTGTATGAAGTTGATAGTGATGTCCCACTGTAATTAGCTACAGTCAGTTTTATCTCTCTTCTTGTGAACTGGTACGATAATAGACGCCTTCCACTGATGAGGCAGTTCTTCCTTATTCCAAATAAAATGAATGAGTTTATATTCATTTAATTTTGATATAAATGTGTTATTGCAGATAAAAATCCGTTGTTACAAAATCACTCACATTAGAGATTTTTACACTGGATAGAACCAGAAGTTACTTTAGTTCAATTTAATTAAATTATTATATCGAAAAAATTTTCAAATAACTTTTCAAATATGCTGTACAACTTAATAAGATCAATGTTTTTTATAGTGGGTACCAGTTTTTGGCATGGACGTTCTTGTGTCGGTTGCGTGATATCAGCTGTTTATTTCCCACCGCGGACATTGGCCCCACAAGCTATCGCAGAAAGCGACAATTTTTTCCTTGTTCGATTTCCATGGTTTCAAGCGAGCCCTGTGGTATAGTTTCGCGAAGTTCAGAATGAGGAACAAGATCATGGAAGTATATTGTCTCGTGTATGTGTGACTTGCAAGACGAGTTTTGGATTGGATGATTGTATTTATTGACCTTATACATTCACAACCTGGGATTACAGGTAATAGAGCCCTGTCGCTGATTTACACACTTTATAGTTCACTATTACACACGCATTAGGGTTCTCAGTCCTTACTAGTCGTATCCTGGCAACGGATTTATAACAGTCTCACTGTCACATCAGATGATACATGAAGTCTTCTTTTCACCGCCTAGTTTACTCCTTTCCATTTCTTCTCAGTCACCTTGGACTGCCATCTCCAGAACTCGACCCACTTCTTGACACCCATTCACTGAAATGAGCTCAGCTTCAACTTCTGACAATTAGCTCAAATGACCTCCTTTGTCCCTTAATAACCACGCAGAAAACACAGCCTCTGTTGAGAAGGCTTGTTTACTGATCCATTGCCTAGCGATGAACGTCCTATTGTTGCGCGCGTTGGTTCCCGCGTGGAATGCGTTTACCAAGTCGTTGCCTAGCAATGTGTCTGTACGTTACAATATCAATCCTTCGCCGATCACGGAGTTTGGTTATATGGAGTGCTTCTTTCAGCCGGTACGCGCCTTTATGCACGTTAAACTTGTCAAAGATCAGTGACCGCACATCTGCCGACCCATTGCATGTTTCGACCAAGAGGCCAAAATGGAGCATGAGAGGTGCGGTAAGCGTGTTTATGTATATAAAAAAGGCACCGGTTTTATAAAGGTAAAGTTGGCTCTGTGATTAAACGACATTGAGAAGTATGAGGGAGTGGAGGTATATCTCTACCATATTTGACTTAGGCGCTTGGTGGAGGCTGGGTGTGCCCCAGAGCTGATCTGGACACTGCGGGAGAAGAGAAAGAATTTCTTGCCCCTGTTGGCGATCGAACCTCGGGCGTCAAGCCCGTAGCCTCCTGGTCTTGTGTGTTCACACAGTGGGTACCTGGGGCTCTTTCCCCGATGTGTAAAGCAGCAGGGGCGTGAAGCTGACCACTCACCTCCATATAGTGCCGAGTTTAAAAAAGGTGGAGCTCTACGTCTACTGCATGGCACAGTGCTTAACTAATTAAGCAGAGAGGCAACTTTATCTTTACCTTACAGTTTTTAATCCAAAGGGCTGTATTGTCCTAAACCGGATTTTCTGGCTTCCAACAATTTTATTGAAGTGCCACTTTTGAGACACTTATATAACAGCATTTTGTGTATAATTTTATTTCGCGTGGGGGCACGCGGTAGCGTGGTCGGTTGAGGCACTGTGCTACAAGCCAGAAGGTCGCGAGTCGAAACCCGACGAGGTCACTGGATTTTTCAGTGGACCTAATCCTTTCAGCCGTACTATGGCCCTGAGGTCGACTCAGCCTTTAGCAGAAATGTATACCAGGAATCTACTTGGCGGGTAAAGGGCTGCCCGCACGTAAGGCGGAAAGTCTTACCGCCATCTGTGAGCCAACTGCTTAGAAGATGTGGGAACCTCGACGTCTCACAACACTATGGACCTCCACGCCCTGTTACAGGGATATCTGTACATTTTTTATTTTATTTTGTGTGTGTTTAGTGAAGGACGTTAGCATTTAATGAATGTGACGGTGGCGCCAGTTTACCTCCCCCTTCCACCCCCCTTCAAATTTTCCTGATGGCCTTGATCTTGTAGTCGCGGGGTCTTTCAGGAATGTAATCCCTCACGCATAATAGGAATTAATACTGTAGATATATGTTTAGTTTGTTGTAAGAATTGAGGTTCTCACACCGGTGGTTAGGAGTTCTGTCTTCTAGGATATAGCGCGTCTTCATGGCGTTGTCTCAGAAGATAGAACTTCATATATTAAATTTGCTGCTCCAGAGGTTGTTAGGGCAACCGGTATCCAGCCCAAAGACAGCAGCAACCAGAGTTTCGAAACGTCGGTGAACTTGTACCAAACTATACGGCGTTACTCGTGTCACCTCCGTCAGAATCTCTGGTCCAGCGTAGATCCAAGTTTTTTAAGAACATAGTTCTGAGCAGAGTATTTCGACCTAAGAGAGATGTAGCATCAAAATGATGGAGAAAATTACATGAATATGAGCTACACTATTTGTACTCTTCACGGAATATATTCACTCACTCACTCACGGAACTGAAACCTTCTTGGGAAGCCGCCAATTGTGCAGCTATTCAAGGACGTCTATAGAAACAGAATTTACCGGGCCACGGTCTCACAAACGTTGAGAACCATTGCTTTATGTAACCCGAAGGTTCATTACCGTGTTCACAAGAGCCCTTTACTGGTCTCTATTCCGAGCCTGACCGATCTATGCCATACCATCCAATCCTGTCTAAGATCCATTTTAATATTATCCACCCACCTACGCCTTGGTCTTTCCAATGATCTCTTTCCTTCTGGCTTTCCCACAAATATCATATATGCATTCATATTCTCCCCCGTTCGTGCTTCATACCCTGCCCATCTCCTTGACTTGATCATTCTAATTATGTTTGGCGAAGAGTACAGGCTATGTAGCTCCTTGTTATTCACGGTTTATATTAGATTCATAAAATCAAGGAGGATGAGATGGACGGATCTGTTTGCAAACATGAAGGAGGGTGGGAAAGGTACATACAGACTTAATCAGAAAAATTGATTTTTGTAGGGAACATTGTGAAGTAGTTCAGAATATGAAGAATGCCGTCTTCTGGGATGTGGCGCCGTGTAGACATAGTATAAACCTGCTCAAGCTGGTTCCTCGCTCTCGGATGTTTTTCTTTTTTCTTCTACCCTGAAGATGGAGGCGATACCTTCCTCCGAAACATCGGTTTATACTATGTCTATACGGCGCCACATCACAGAAGACGGTATTCTTCATAGTTACCGCCGTGAAAACTTCAAATCTTGCATAGTTCAGAATAGCCTGAAGGAAATGTCTGGTGACTCAGGTGATATAATTTTCAAACTTGGGTGACGTAATAGAGCAGCATTTACTTGCACGGAAAGCTGCGTGCCGTCTGTACGTACGTGCATTTGGAGTAACTTGCTTCGCTCAATGCAGTTGAGTACTTCTGAATGTCTGTCATGGGCAGTGATGATGATGTTTCCTGAAATAACAATATCACTACACAGAATTACTGTGTTTTTGGACCTTTTCCATTGGTCGGTAATATAGAAAATAGAAAACACGACATTTCGGAAACTGGATCTGTTTCCGTCCTCAAATGAGGGGGGGGGGCAGAGCCAGTTTCCGAAACGCCGTGTTTTCTGTTTTCTAGAATACCGGACGATGGAAAGGAGGTACGCAGTAGCGTAGTTGGTTGAGGCACTATGCTACAGGCCGGAAGGTCGCGGGTTCGAGTCCCGATGAGGTGGATTTTTTCAGTTGACCTAATCCTTTCAGTTCAGCCTCTAACAGAAATGAGTACCAGGGATCTTCCTGGGGGGTGAAGTGCGGCCGGCGCGTAAGGCTGACAAACTCACCGCCATCTATGAGCCGATTGTCTAGAAAATGTGGGAACTTCAATGTCTCACAACCCTATGGGCCTCCACGGCCTATTACAGGGATAGCTTTACTTTACTTTTACCGGACGTTGGAGGAGCTCCAAAAGACACAGTAATTCTGTGTGCTATACACCGTTCTCAAGACCATTTAGAATGTAAAAATATCGCTAGTTCATGCTCTCTCTTCCTTTGTGCCAGGCAGACTTGGTTTGCGTTTCTTTTGAGATATTCTTTACAAAGTAAGGAAAAAAGAAACGCCTTATGTGGAGGTCATTTCTGTTCGTCTGTGTGTGACCTAGTATCACTTCCTATACTGTGGGGACGAATTTCCATGAAATTCAATATGGGAGACTTTCACTAAAAAGTTGCAAAGGTGTTCCATTTTTCAGCCGTATTGATCTGCATTGAATGGACTTTATCATTTGTCCCATGAGCGGTCCCATAGATACTGTTGGAACCTGTTATGGGAAGTTGCCCCCAAGAGGAGTGGATCAGTGCCGATTTTCGGAAGTGTAGAGCCTGCTTTACGTAAGGCAGATACATGTATTTATTTAGTTATGTTAAAATTTGATGTTAGAGATTCTCAAAAATTGTCGGGGCACGTTGCGACTGACGGTTAGTCAGTGAGTCAGTCAGTCAGTGAGTTAGTGAGTGAGTGAGTGAGTGAGTGAGTGAGTCAGTCAGTCAGTCAGTCAGTCAGTCAGTCTTGGT
>NW_019734360.1:925225-952392 GCF_002891405.2 Cryptotermes secundus
GACCAGATATTTATTACTGTTTGACAATTACGGTCATGTTGTTTTGGGGCGCTCTCTCTGACGAGAGATGAACTCTTCTTACTTCACTTGTACTTATAACCCTTTGCACGGACCGAGTAGAAAACATCGTTTCCAATAATACCTCTGTTGCATGCGTATGCGTTGCATCGGGAACGTGTTTACCGAGCCGTTGCCAAGAAACCAATAGTGTTTCGATGCCATTCGCTAGTAACGTTTGTTTTTCTGGCTCCCCAGTTCTTGCTTTGAGCAAATATTTATATATATATAATTTCTGTCTGTAATTGGAACTTTTCACTCCCACGTTTTACCCCTTCTCTCTGTCAGTCTGAATTAGTGAGGATTCACAGCATTATTGAAAACAAGTGCTGGAAACGTCCACCAATCGTATGTAAAACTAACTTTCAGTCATATTGATCTGTGTTAAAACCTATTTCACACAGGAACATGAATGGAATTTGCATATATCCAATAAACCCTTCACAGATGTTATTTAATTTCACTATAGCAGGCTGTCACTAATTTGCATTTCATTGAGTCAATTATGGAGTGCCCCCTTTCCAATCGTGGTGGTACTAATTGGTTCGCGCTCCACTATATGCTACAGTACAGTCCCAGTAATCCGACCGTGCGCTAGTCCGACACGTCCGGTAATCCGGCATCGGGCGCTAGAGAGACGTCCGCGACCATGTGCAGATTTCTGCAGGCAGCAGAATACACATGCAGTAATAGAATTGTTGAATGCGTCGTTTTCTGTGCGGTCCGTTTTGTATCACAAGACGCTCTTAGTGTTTCATATTATAGATGCATAGTGTCATAGACTGAGGGTGTTTGAGAACAGGGTGTTGAGGAGAATATTTGGACCAAAGAGAGATGAAGTGACAGGAGGTTGGAGAAAACTGCATAATGAGGATCTTCATAACTTGTACTCTTCTCCAAGTATTATTAGAATGATCAAGTCAAGGAGGATGAGGTGGGCAGAGCATGTAGCACGAATGGGGGGAGGCGAGGAATGTGTATAGGATATTGGTGGGAAAGCCAGAAGGAAGGAGACCACTGGGAATACCAAGGCGTAGGTGGCTGGACAATATTAAAATGGATCTTAGAGAGATAGGATGGGATGGTATTGATTGGATTGATCTGGCTCAGGATAGGGACTAGTTGAGGGCTCTTGTGAACACGGTAATGAACCTTTGGGTTCCATAAAATGCTGGGAAATTCTTGAGTAGCTGCAGAATTGGCAGCTCCTCCAGAAGGGCTCAGCTCCATGAGTAAGTAAGTAAGTAAGCGTCAAGTGATTGAACAGTTAATTGAAAACGATGTGAAAGGAAGAGGCCAGCCAGGGTTCGAGCTGTTGTCCCAGCACTTTCCTGGGGGCTTCCGAGGAAAGCCACGGAATATCTCAGCGAGGATACTTGATATTCCAGCCGAGGTTCGAACTGGTCACCTTCCAGATAAATCAGAAATGTTACTCCTTGAGCGAACTTTCTGGGTTGCGTCGATTGAAGTGAATAAGGAGCATCTGCACTCTGTCACAGTTCACTGCCTGTCATTTCTGTCATGTATTGGCTCAAGTACTGATATCTAGAAATACATCTGGTAGTTACGGATTCCTCTGCTCTGAGTGCAGTTTCTATTGCTTCCCCCGCGCCCGCCCGCCCGCAATGTCTGCAGATAACGGTACACGGCAGTTGGCTGCCGTCAGGCGAGCCCTGTTTGGTATTATCGCCCCATGTCAGGTTGTCAGCTCGTTGTTTGCCTGTCCACTAATTTTCTGTACTTCGAAGTATGCCGGAATGTTTATTTAAAGTGGATATCTGTCTTTCTGTTGACCGCCTCTGTGGTCTAGCTGTCAAAGAGTTCCAGGTTACACATCCAGAGGTCCGGGTTCGATTCCCGGTGCTACCAGATTCTCTGAGAAGTAGTGGGTCTGGAACGGGGTCCACACAGCCTCGTGAGGATAATTGAGGAGCTGCTAAAAAATAAATAGCGGCTCCGGTCTAGAAAACCGAAATTAATGGCCGTAGTGAACCGTTGCGCTGACCACGCGACACCCTCTATCCGCTAAAGTTGGCTTTAACTTCGCCGACAAGCGGCGGTCGCTCGGTCGGTATAGTTCGCTTGTGGAGTGAAACCACGGAGTTTGTTTTATGTTTATTTATCTATCTTTCTGTTCAGTTCAGGCTTCTTGATGCAGTGACACTGAGAAGAAATGTATCGATATATCGATACAGCCGTTTTGATAGGGAAGTGTTTTAAGTTGTCCCTGTTCTTAATCATTTCACCATTCTTGACCTCGGTATCAGACGGAGGTGGAAGGTCAGCTTCACGCTCCGGCCTCTTTACCCTCGGGGATAGAGCCTCCGGTACCCATAGGGTGGGAGACTACGTGGGCAGGTTTGGACGTTGTGGAGTGCAGAAAAATCTCTTACCTTTGCGGGGAGTCGAATCCCCGGTCGTCCAGTTCGTATCCCGTCGGTATACCTACTGAGCTATCCCGGATCACTTTTGATGGAAGTTAATATTTGAAACTTCTTCTGCAAGAACGGAACGATAAGTGTCTATGTATTTGCATTGAATAGCGGGTCGTTCTGTTAACATTGAACGCTTCGACCTTCATTGGAGACGTCACAGTGTTGCGCAGTCTCGCCATGTTTAACGCCACTGACACTCGACGTAATTCAAAAACTTCATATAGATACAATACTGTGCGTGAAACCTTAGAATTTACGTATTCGCTTATTATTTAACAGCAGTTGCTCGACTACGTGAGTTGCTAAGCGTCTAATTAGAGGATAACTTGAATGATAAACGGGGAAGTAGAAATACCTGATCATGGCCTGCTTTAGTGTGTTACCACGGACTGTGTTTGTATGTTCGTATGCCCCTGCTGTTTAACAACGGTTGTTTCTCTAATCAGCATTTACCAAATAATCCCAGCAATGGAGACGCAGGTACCGCCTCTGTGGTCTAGTGGGCTGGTTCCTGGCTACAGATCCAGAGGTTCCGGGTTCGATTCTTGGCGCTATCGTGTTTTTTTCTGAGAAGTAGTGGGTCTGGAACGGGGTCCACTCAGCCTCGTGACGATACTTGAGGAACTATTTCAAGGAAATAGCGGCTCCGGTCTGGAAGACTGAAATTAACGGCTGTGGGGATTCGTTGCGCTGACCACGCGACACCCTCTATCCGCAAAATTTGGCACTAACTTCGCCGACAAACGGCGATCGCTCGGTCGGTGTAGTTCGCTTGCGAACTAAGGGCCACGGAGTTTGTATGAGAGATTTCTATGTTCTGCGCAACGCTCAGACTGACCCTGCGACCCGCCTACTCTCTCATACGCTGGATACCGGCGGCTGATTCGTTGCAGGAAAAGCAGCTGTAGCGTGAAGCTTACCAGTGACCACCATACAGTGCTGAGATTAAGAACGTTAGAGCTGTACCTCAACTTCCCATACCTGCTCTTATGGTGATTAATTAATTAATTAAGAACAGGGATAATTTTATTTAGAAGAAATTTGTGTTTCAAAGATGTGTTTAATTCGCGGAGTGGGGTGAGGTTGAGGTCGCTGATGACGCCGGCTATTAGTGGGGCTATTATATCAGCCTCGTATGATGAATGAATATGGAGTTTATTGGATAGAATGACAATCGGCAGGGGAAACCGAAGTACTCGGAGAAAACCTACACCAGTGCAAATTTGTCCACAAATCCGATATGATCTAACCTAATCTGGGATTGAACCTTGACCATCGCAGTGGGAAGCCAGCGACTGGTCACTTGAGCTGTTGCACTGCCTTTCGAAGTGTTAATCGAAATTTGGGATTTTGTTTTATTGCTAGTGGGGTGGGACTAAGTCCCTTGTACTGCGGCCACTTCTGGCCTATTGTACCAGCCCCAGATGATAGGTGAGGGTGATTGTGGAGCAATTGGTGGAATGAAGATTGGCAGGGGAAACGAAAGTACTCGGAGAAAACCTACCCCAGCGCCACTTTGTCCACTACAAATCCCACTTGACCAGACCCGGGATCGAACCCGTGCCGCCGCGGTGGGAAGCCAGCGACTAACCACTTGAGCTTAGTGCCCTCCGCTACGGATGAACTAGGCATACTACTATAGCTCGGGTGCTGGTATCTCGTTTCCGAAAACCGGATACTCTGAACATGAAGACGAGATTGCCGTTACGGTAGTAGAACCGCAAGCTGCACTGTGCTGTGCCTCGTGTTGCCGTTACGGGGTTGAGACGGGTTTTCTTTGTGCTCGTCTGTGAACACGATTCCGGAGTTGTGCACAACAAAAGCGGAAGTGTGCGGCCCGACGTGACATCTAGCGGTATCAGGATTGTTGCTCCTGAAAGCACAGAAGATGGAAGTCTTCGTAAGGTGCCTTCTGGATTGTTGCACGCGTATGCACGGAAAGACGAAGTCTTCGAAAGGAACGCTGTTTTCTGTTGTTTTTCCTGTATGCACGGAAAGATGAAGTCTTCGAAGGGAACGCTGTTTTGTATTGTTTTTCCTGTATGCATGGTAAGATTAAGTCTTCGAAAGGAGCGCGGTTTTATATGTTGTTCCTGAAAGCACGGAAAGATGAAGTCTTCGAAAGGAACGCGGTTTTGTATTGTTTTTCCTGTATGCACGGAAAGATGACGTTTTCGGTATTGTTTTTCCTGTATGCACCGAAAGATGACGTCTTCGAAAAGAAAACGGTTTTGTATTGCTTTTCCTGTACGCACAGAAAGCTGAAGTCTTCGAAAGGTACACTCACCTTGATTAATTAAGCGCCACGCACTGAAGACGTATGGGGGAGTGAGCGTATAGCTTCACGCATTATTAACCTCGGCACTAGATGGACGTAAATGGTCAGTTTCACGCCCCACTTGTTTAATTTCCGCGGAAAATACCGCCGGTACCCATTGGTTAGGGGACTGAGTGGGCCACAAAACCCATGAGAGCTTTTTTATCTGACCCACAGAGATATTGTGAAAATGCGTATATATTACTTGTTATTTATATCAACATTTGTTCTTAATTTGAATTGAAAACCTTGTCAGCAAGCGCAAGCATTATCACATGCGGCGCTAGTAAGTTGAGTGGAGGAAAAAAAAAAACGTAAAATTCTCTCAGAGCTTAATTAATTAAGCATCGCTCCGTAAACTGGAATTGATGGATATTACGTGTATTTAAGGAGTCCATCTGTATATGTTCCACGAGTTGTTTAAAATGCGGATGGCTGAGGGAATGAACGACAGTCAGCGGAGATACTCTGTGTGCTTGCAATTCGCCCGGAGGGTGAACACCATCCATTGTCTAAGTAACGCAGCACCTGGCTGATGTTTCGCAATATTTAATTTCGTCATTAAAGAGATGACGTCACTTTCGTTGAAGACCCTTCGTGATCTCTTCAGCTTTTTTCAACCCACTTGAGTATTAACGCAATTCGGGTTTTATTTGTCATGCTTTTACAAGTACGCAAGAACGTTTAGCGTAAGACGAACGTACTGTTCTTTTGTCACTGTCAGTGGCGGCTGAGTTGCCTGCAGATGCATGTAATAGCAGGAGCTGAATTCACCGAAAACCAGGGTTCCACAGTGCTGCATTTTGTACCACTCTCTTATGTTCTCTGTGTTCTTGTTTCCTCCCCCACCCCTCCTTTACTTCCTTCCAGACTTCATTAATGTGATTGTTATGCTGTGCCATGAATGCCATAGCTTAGCTGATTAATCGCCAGCTTCCCACCGCAGCGGCCCGGGTTCGCACTCAGGTCACTTCATGTGGGATTTGTGGTGGACAGAGTGGCACTGGGGCACGTTTTCTACAAGTAATTCGGTTTCCCCTGTCAATTCTCATTCCACTGACTGCTCCACACATCATCTATCATCCGGGGCTGGTGCAATAGGCCAATTAGTGGCCGACGTACCAAGTGGACTCAGTCTCACCCCATCCCAAGAAACTTAAAAAAAAAGCAACCATAATGTGATTATTAAATGCCTCAGCCACCAGTTCTAATGAAAAGAACTGTAAATGAAGAAAGTCGTCTTCTGGGTTTAGGCACCGTGTAGTCTTCGNGAACTGTAGTTCATGAACCAAAATTACTATCTTGTGGGATGTGACGCCGTGTAGTTTGGTATACATCTGTACTAACATTTTAGAGGAACCTGTTGCCTATATCTTATAGAGCGAAGACAGTGCAAAACAAGCGTAACAACGGAAAGGAAACAGACGATTTGACTACGGTTTAAGCTCAAAAGTATCTTATTAAGAAAATTGAAAGTATGCTTGCGCGATCTGCATGTGTGTGTCTCTCCCTCTGTCAGCTTTTGAGTAGCTGAACCACTCTCTATGAAACTTGGTATCTATAGCATGGCATCTAAGCCCATCTCAGCGGCGTACTTCATAAATCCCTCCTATCAGTGTCTAGTCCCTCTATCGATCCTGAAAATGGAGGAACTGAGTTCCTGCGGAACGTCGGCAAACTTTTACCAAAATACACGGCCTCACATCAAAGATCATAGTATGTAAAAGTGAAGTAAAGCTATCCCTGTAACAGGCCGTGGAGGCCCATAAAGTTGTGAGATGTTGAGGTTCCCACAATTTCTAGACAATCGGCTCACAGATGGCGGTGAGGTTGTCAGCCTTACGCGCCGGCCTCACTTTACTCCCCAGGAAGATTATTTAATTAATTCCTGGTACTCATTTCTGTTAGAGGCTGAGTCGACCCCAGGGCCATAGTGCGGCTGGAAGGATTAGGTAAATTGAAAAAGAAATCCATGACCTCATCGGGACTTGAACCCGCAACCTTCCGGCTTGTAGCATAGTGCCTCAAACAACTACGCTACCGCATGCTCCTCCAAGGTCATAGTATTATGTATTGTTTTCGACTTTGTCCATCATCGGAGCATACTGAAACCTTTCGGAAATTGAATCTATTTCCTTCTTCATGTGTAGAGGATACGGGAGAAATCTTTATCAGTTGGGTGGCTTTACAGAAACTCTGCCTAGGGGCCCAACACAGTAGGTTTTCTCTCATATCCTGTTCATTTGAAGGCGGAAATAGAGCCAATTTACGAAACGTAGTTGTTATAACGGAGTCTGACGATGAAATAAAATAAAAAATGAAATAGTTTCACTCGAACAATTTGATGCTCGGATGGCAGTGACACGGAAGTTGGTCGCTAGGAGTGTGGCGTACTGCATGGGCCATACCGCGGCACTAGGCGCACTAGGCGGCGCGAACTGAACGGAATACTGCGAGCGCCCCGTATGCACTGGCCTAATGGATTCGCGTCCAGGTTTGCACTCCACGATACAAGACACCGACCGGTGCGCATTAACCAATTTGTTGCCAGGTAGAAATGTGTTTGATTCGATGTTCTCACAGCGGTTGTAACGCCGTGTTGTTCGGATAGAGCCTGACGTTTAGGAGGAATATATCGCTTCCATCTTCAGAGTCAGAAAGTGAGAGAAGGCTTACTGCTTGTTTATGCCGGATTATTTGCTTGGTTTGTTTTTCTGCCCTGCAGAGGGAGGTGATATGTTCCTCCGAAACGCCGAAATCTCTCCGAACTGCATAGCGTTACAACCCATTAGGCCCATACTCTCCAGGCAGAAATTTGCTGATTACAGGAAATTGTAGTTTTTCCCTGTGCTTAATTAAGCACCGCGCCGTGAAGACGTATGGGAGGGCGGCGGCATAGCTCCACTATTCTTTATTCCCGGCACTAGATGGAGATGAGTGGTCATCTTCGGCCGCTTTACTCCCGGTACCGATTGGATAGGAGACTGGGCCGGCCCCAGAGCCAATCTGGACGCTGTGGAGAAGAGGAAAACCTCTTGCACCCGCAGGGATTCAAACCACAATCCTCGGACCATTCTGCCCATAGCCCATCGTTATACCATTATTATTATTATTATTATTATTATTATTATTATTATTATTATTAAATGGACCGATATTTTTAGTGACTCATGTTCGAGTGTAAAAACTGATAAAATTTTCTGTTTTTTTATTGTTTCTTTTGTTGTTTTTGTTTGCCTTGTCTCGTGTTGTGTTATTGCTGTTTTTATGTGTTCATGCTGAGTCTGTAATTGGCCATCGGCTGTTGAGCTCAGAACGTAAATAAATAAAGAACTGAAGTGAAATATTATTACACCATACGACAGAGTATCCTGTCCCTGAGCCAGTGTTGCAACCCGCCCACAATTCCGAGTGCCTGATAGCGGGCCCTGGGCTATGGCCATCTTAGTATCGTTGTTCCCAAAATGGCCGTGTACGGCAGCGCGCGCAGGAGTGTTCACCGCGGATGTCCTCTGCTTGAACTGATCGTGATAGGCTTCTGGTCGCGCCAGTGATTATTGATATCACATTCCTTGTACTTCAGTCAGTAGGAACTTGTATTTGAGTCTTTTAATTTCAGTAAAATAGATGAAGCTATCCCTGTAACAGGCCCATAGGGTTGTGAGGCATCGAGGCTGCCACATTTTCCAGTCAATCGACTCTTAAATGGCGGTAAGATTGTTAGCCTTACGCGCCTGCCGCCCTTTACCCCCCAGGAAGATTCGCGGTACTCATTTCTGTTAAAGGCCGAGTCGATGTCAGGGCTAGGGTGCTGCTGGAAGGATTAGATCAGTTGGAAAAATCCAATGACATCGGGAATCGAACCCGCGACCTTCCGGCTTGTAGCATAGAGCCTCAACGAACTACGCTACCGCGTGCCCCATTTAATTTTGGCCTATTATTATTTATTTTTTATTCTGCAGACAAGTTTTGTTTGCAGTTCATTGACGTAACCTTGCAAGGTCTTTTTTTCTGCAGGCATTGGGCATTATTCCAAAATCAAGTACAGTTCGTGCCAAAACGTTTGCGCCATTATTAAAACATAATTCAGTGGCATTCTTCATCTTAAACTTTATTTGATTTATTCTTTATTTAAGGCCACTCTCAGGTATCAGAATCAAGTGTTTGCGACGCCGTCGCTGTCTCGTACTACACGGCGTTGAACTGTAACATGTTAAATAGACGAAGAAGTTGAAAGGATTCGGAAGGAAGCGGTTACGACCTCATTTGGAGGGACTGAAGAAAATAAAAGCATCAGAATTACCGGTGTTCCAGCCGAGTTTCGAACCATCAGTTTATTATGAGGAAGAAAATGGTTCAGTAATGACGCGTGCCTGCCCAGTTTCGCCGTACAAGATTCAAAATTCGTCACGAAGTTAGAGGATGATTTCCGCAGTTTTGTTTTTCCAGTGAAAGGTAAAGGTACTTTTCCTTGTGCTTAATTGAGGAGCGCACAATGAAGATGTATGGGGGAATGGAGGTATAGTTCCACCATTCTTGATCTCGACTGTAGACTGATGTGAGTTGTCACCTTCACACCCCGGCCACTTTACCTGCGGGAAGGGCCCCCCTGCACCCATTGGGTAGGTGACTACGTGGGCCTCAGAGCCAGTCGGGGCTGTATGGAGAAGAGAACAGTCTTTTGCCCGTGCCGGGAATTGAAACCTGGCCGCCTAGCCCGTAGCCCGTCGCTGTACCATCTGAGCTATCCTTGCAAATTTTTGTTTTCCCAGTGTGTGACAAATTTAGAGTGTCATATTACGAACTTGGGCAGGTTTGGCCTATGTCAGTACTCTTGAATATGTCAAACTAATGGACGCCGAACTTAACTTAAAGTTTGATCACCGAACAGCAAAACAGTCGGACAAAAATAAATCTACAGCCAGCCCAGATTTGAATTGCACACAAATGAAGAAAGCGTGCTTACAGCAAGATGGCTTATCTCATAGAAGTAGATTATCTTTAGTAATGCATTAAAGGTAAAGTTGTCCCTGTGTTCAACCAAGCACTGTGCCATGAAGACGTATGGGGGAGTGGATGTATAAATCCATGTATTGTTGGAGGTGAGTGGTCAACTTCACGCCTCGGCCGCTTAACCCCCGGGTGAAGCGCCCCCTGTACCCATTGAGTAGGAGCCTGTGTGGGCCTCAGAATCGGTCTGGACGACGTGGACAAGAGAAATTTCTTGACCCTATCGAGACTCGAACTCCCACAACGGCAGGATCACTACCAATGAGATAAGAATGCAGTTTAGTTTTGAAAGATTGGTACATTAGGCGCGTGTGATATGACGCCGTAGCTTGTGTTAACGACACGTTAGTGATCGGAGATTGTGAGGCCTTTTGCGGAGGATCGTGACACATGTACGCAAACGATGAATTCATGGCCATCTGCATGAGTCTTTGCTGTCGTCATGTTAGTTGTGCGCAACGTAAGTGAGAACTGGTCTGTTCTTTACAGTGTACATTTATTGTTGCCAGGGACGGAAATGGCTTCCTAATTGTGTAGGTGCTGCAGTTCAGAACTAGGCAGAAATACGTAGACGTTGTATTCAGAACTAGGTAGGCGCTCTAGTTCAGAATTACGCAGAAGTAGGCAGACGCTTCAGGCCAGAATTAGGCAGAACTAGGCAGAAGCTTCAGTTCAGACCTGAGCAGACGCTTCAGTTCAGAATTAGGTAGAACTAGGCAGACGCTTCAGCTCAGAATTAGGTAGAACTAGGCAGACGCTTCAGTTCAGAATTAGGTAGAACTAGGCAGACGCTGCAGTTCAGAATTAGGCAGAACTAGGCAGACGCTGCAGTTCAGAATTAGGTAGAACTAGGCAGACGCTTCAGTTCAGAATTAGGCAGAACTAGGCAGACGCCGCAGTTCAGAATTAGGCAGAACTAGCCAGACGCTGCAGTTCAGAATTAGGCAGAACTAGGCAGACGCTGCTGTTCATTAGAAAAGCCGGTGGAAATGAACAACACGTATTAGAAGGAAATTATTGCAGTGCAGGTTCATGATTCCATTCCTACATATATCGATGCTGGCAATGGTATTTACGGCATCACAAGGCCCGGGAACTGAGCATATGGCATCTACCTGCATCTACCCGCATTTCCAGCTGTGGTTGCTGCTTGTCCTGTTTGCTGTGGAACTTGGACGCTTGCATTAAGATAATATTATAGAGCGAGGGTATTTGAAAACAGGCTGCTAAGGGGAACATTAGGGCCCAAGCAGGAGTCAGCAGGAGTGTGGAAGAAAACTGCATACTGAGGAACTTAATTTATATTCCTCTCCGGATATTATTAGAACGATGAAATCACGAGGATGGAAGGAGCATGCAGCGCGTGTGGGAGAAGAGAGAAATGTATACAAAATTTTGGTTAGAGAACCTGAAAGAAAGAGACAGTTTGAAATAATTAGTTATAGATGGGAATGTAATAAAGTGGTTCTTAAAGACATAGAATGGGAGGGTGTGAATTAGATGATTTTGGCCCACAATAGTGACGACAGGGTGTTATGACAGTAATGAACCTTTTTGTTTTCCTCTCGCTCCCACTGTGGAGCACAGGGCTGATTTCTTAGTTTTATTGATCATTTTACAGACGGTAGGACTCCTTGGACGGGTGATCAGCTCGTCGCAAGGCCTCTCCCTAAACACAGGACAACAAACACAGAATAAACACATACCAGACATCCATGCCTTGTGTGGAATTCGAACCCACGATCCCGGCTTCCGAGAGGGAGAAGACAGTGCATGCCTTAGACCGCTCGGCTACCGTGACCAGCGTAATGAACTTTTAGGGTTCCGTAAAGGACAGGAATTCTCTGAAGTAGGCGAGAAACTATTGGATTCTCAAGAGAGACTTAGGTGGTTGGTTAGGGAGATTGAAGTGGATTAGATTTTGTTAAAGCCATTATGGAGTATGAACCAAACGTTGTTCTTCGGGCTTGGAAATGAAGAGTGGTTATTTCACTTGAGCTTATTCGTGAGATAGATCCGCGGTTTATGGCAGATTATGAGATTATCTCCGGTGCGGGTACTCATGTGTCTGAAGTATGTGCTAGATCACGTGTTCCCTCCTACAGATCAGACCTGTCATAGTTTACTTTTGCGCCGTGCATCATGAGTGCAGAGATGCTAGCAACCAAGTGCGTCAGGTGCTGAGACAGCATGACGTATGGTACGAGGTATGCGGTTAAACGTCTTGGTTAACTGTTTGCAGCATGAAATTCATCGAAATAATGTGATAAAGAGTATTGTTCTCTAGGATGTGATGCCGTGCCGTCTGGTAGAAGTTTCCTGACGTTTCGGAAGAACTTACTGCTTGGCTAAGCGGCCTCCATAGTCTATAGGTAACGTTCCCACCTCATGACTCGAAGTACGCGGGTTCAAATACCCGGTGGAGGTCGTGGAAAAATTCAGGGAACAAGTCCTCCGGGAGGGACTTTAAGCTGTGTGTCCCGTGTCGTAACTTTACGGCACGTAAAAGAACCTCATATCCCCAAAGGGGATCACAGCCAAATTCCAGGACGTTTCCCGCCCAACAATAGTCTCTAAGGCCTCTGATAGATGGGGGAAGCATTATAGACACCGCTAAGCAAGTGGCCGAACTCGCTTGCTCGGCGGGACTGATGGTACGCACCATTTATCGGTAGGGTATAGAGACTGGTAGAATATCATAGAGGGAAGCACAATAGATCAAACTGGTCGCGGTGCATGGGGAAACCCACCCTCTCTAAATAACTAGCTAACTACTGCTTGGCTAATTCCTCAAGCAGTGATTTTTCCGTATAAGCAGAATTATCCGATTGATGTTTATAGTGAAGAAGGGCGTGTTTCTGCGAGATAGAAAGTTAACGTTATCCCTGTGCTTAATTAATTAAGCACCACGCCATTAAGCCGTATGTGGGAGTGGAGACATAGTTTCACAATTCTTGACCTCAGCAGTAG
Organism: Cryptotermes secundus; assembly: GCF_002891405.2. NCBI lineage: Eukaryota > Metazoa > Arthropoda > Insecta > Blattodea > Kalotermitidae > Cryptotermes > Cryptotermes secundus. The sequence goes on from NW_019734360.1 coordinate 938,015, forward strand.
TTGGAGGGGAGTGGTCACCTTCACGCCACGGCCGCTTTACCCCGAAGAGGGATCCCCATATACCCGTTGCATAGGAGGCTGAGTGGGCCCCAGAGCCGGCCTGAACGCTGTGGAGTAGAGAAAAATATCTTGCACCTGGCTGGAATCGAACCCCGACCGTCCAGCATGTAGCCCATCGCTGTACGGACTGAGCTGTCCAGGCTGCTCGTCTCTGTAATGTAGGATCCGAATTTTGAAATATTCTTTAGATGAGAATTAGGTCTGCTGTCTTCAGGGATGTCATGCCTTATAGTGCGATAGACTTTTATCTATGTTTCGCAGGAACATGCTGCTTCTATCTTCGGGGTCGAAGAGTAAATGGAGCAAGCAAACAAGCTTGTTGCTTTCTTGGTTTACTATTTGGCCACGAAGATGGAGACAGCAGATTCTTCCGAAACGTCGTTACCATTTTATCGGACTTCAAGGAGTCATATCAGGAGAAAATAATTTCCATATTCATGGTCAACCTGAAACGTCAGAAATGTATTTATCCCAGAATACGCGCCTTCAGTGTACTGTTTTTCTGTTGTCATCTATATCCGATTTTCATTCTTATCAGATATCTCATGATTATGCTCTGCGCTCGCCAATTTACGCGGGAAGAAGAAGTGGCTATTGCATTCTATCTTATTACTGTGTGGCATTGTCAAGGACATGATATGATGATTCTGCTATGAACTTCAGTGTTGTCGTATTGAGTTTAGTTTCTCTTGTTGCAGATGAACGAGAAGATGTACAGAAGAAAACTTTTGCCAAGTGGATTAATTCACAGCTACTAAAGGTGAGCATTTAAATCTTATTTCCTCTTTAACCTATTAAAGCACAAGGAATTGACTCCTGAGAGAGTATTTTTATATGCTGGAGAGTTTGTGAGTTACTGTGACAACTGTCAACCCAAAACTGCGCTTTGGAGTAAATGCCGAAATGTATGTTACTTCTCATATTGCAGACAGTTTTCCGAATGATTACCACATTACTTCTCATGTTCCACACAGTTTTCCGAATGATTACCACATTACTACTCATGTTCAAAACAGTTTTCTGAATAATTACCATATTACTTCTCATGTTCAAAACAGTTTTCTGAATAATTACCACGTTACTTCTCATGTTCCAAACAGTTTTCTGAATTATTACCACTTTACTTCTCATGTTGCTCAGGCAATCTACTTCTGTCATAGACTTAGGCTCCCTCAGACTCATCTTACATTGGATGGGCAGAATATCCCCTTCGTCAATCATGTAAAGTACCTGGGCATGATCTTCGATAAGAGGATTACGTGGAGACTTCACATAGAAATGATTGAAGCCAAGGCCTTCAGAACATTTATTAGAATCTACTCCCTATTCAAAAGTGAGTGTTTAAACGAAAACATTAAACTGTCCCTCTGTAAGGCACTGATCAGATCAGTAATGACTTACGCTTGTCCTGCCTGGGAATTAGCGGCAGACACCTACCTCCTAAAATTGCAGTGCATGCAAAACAAGGTTTTGCGCACCATTGGAAATTTTCCAAGGTGCACATCAATCCGCGACTTGAACACGGCTTTCAACTTTCCATATGTATACAATTATATAACAAAATTGTGCAGACAACAAGCAGAAGTCATACAAAATCATGATAATGAACATGTTCGCGGTATAGGACAAGGTGAAGCTGGACACAGAAAATATAAGAGGCTTAAACGTGGCGGTGGTCAAGCTTTTGACCGTTCAAAAGACTAAGTATTCGTTGTAGCATAAGATCTGTAAGTTATGCATGATCTGCTCTGTAAAGCCTGTACTGACAGAGGACTTGTGTGTAAAGCAAAAGGAAGAGTTTTTGATAACATTATATGTGTGTGAAATATACACTTGATGAAAGGTCGAATGTATTTACAAGAGACAGACCCATCTTCTCATCAGAGAGGATGTTACATAAGGACTATTACTGCAAGAGTTCAGTTGGAAAAAAAAATCTCTGGTCGTGGGCCTCAAGGGGCCTGATGCCAAGACGAACTGATTGGCGGTAAACTGCCAGTCGTAAAGTAACTGTGACTCTGACTGTTGCAAACAGTTTTCTGAATAATTACCATGTTGCTTCTCATGTTCCAAACAGTTTTTTGAATAATTACCATGTTGCTTCTCATGTTCCAAAAGTTTTTTGAATTATTACCATGTTGCTTCTCATGTTCCAAGCAGTTTTTTGAATAATTACCATGTTTCTTCTCATGTTCCAAACAGTTTTTTGAATAATTAACATGTTGATTCTCATGTTCCAAACAATTTTCTGAATAATTACCATAATGAAAGTGTGTCAGGAAGTAATATGTCATACATTTGTTTACAGAGTTCCCAACCTCCAGTCACTGACCTGTTTGTAGACCTGCGGGATGGTAACCGCCTGTTGTCACTTCTGGAACTGCTCACAGGAAAACAATACGTGAGTTTTCTTTTTTCTTCTTGTTAAACATTGGGAATCAGGAACTGTACTTATATACTAAGGCCCTCTGCCAGAAGAACGAAGGATCTGTTAAAATTAAACAGAGACCAGTTAAGATGGGTGGCAGGACTACTTACAGGACACCTCACCTTTTCAAACTGGGATTGACAGATGACCCTACTTGTGAAGGGTGCCTGGAAAAGATGAATCAGCCACACACATCCTATGTGATTGTGAGCTCATATCTTATTTTAGATTTCATTACCTGGTCCAGATTTTATGGACCACGTGACTACTATGGTACCCCCATATACAGAGTCATACATTTCATTAGAATTGTAAGACTGATAAAGGGTTAATCAAGAAGGAAGCACGATAGATAATTGAAGGTCGCGGTGCAGGGGCCAAATTGTTATGGCCCACCCCTCATTCAATCATTCATTGTTTTTGTTTTGTAGTTGGTGGATGAAAGGTCTTCAATCTCCTTTTTGTTCTTCCAACAACATTCTGAATTCTTGCAAGCTTTCTTTTCTTTGCTTATTTATGTCTTGCAGTATCTGGCTAAACCACCTTTTTCTGGGTTGTTCCATAGGTCTGTTTTCTTTAAATTTTAATTCCAGTATCCTTGTGAATCCTTATTTTGTAAGTTATATGATCTGTTTGTGTGTCAAAAGTGTTTCATGATTCAGTTTAGTAATTGTATGGTACATTAGATTGTAGTGCCTAGCTCACCCTAAATAGCAAGTATGATGGCAGAGAGTGATCCTTAAGCTATATCTCAGTTTCTAAAAGTTCTGCTCATCGAGATCCATTTGGGAATACAGCAGGTGAAGGAGTATGCTTCTGTGATAATTGATTGATGGATCTACTGGGACCAGTGAATTGACGAAATAGGGAGATTACTTCCTAACCCTTTCTCCTTCCCAAACCAGATATTTTAAAATTAATATTTCACCTGCCACATATCCTGAACATCTTTCTTTGCCTTATTGAAGTTACAAAAATAATTTGTTTTTAAGGCTGGCTCTGCTTCCTTAATCAGATGAAAGAATGAAATTTATTCTTGGGTCCTTAGATGGAAGATACAGTTTAGCTCTGTCTGATGGACCCAGTGCCTTTAAAACTGACATGTTTCTGTAAACGAAATGAACTGATGCCAGTAAATGGGTTACTGTAAACACAACTTTGTCACAAACTTTTATTAGACTTGTCAGTATTTCAGATTTTAGAGTTTTTCTTGTTATTTTCTCAATTTTGTTCCATCTCTTCAGCTTGTTTGAACAGGAGCATGAAAGTTCATATTTTCAAAGAACATACAAAATTAATATATTGAGCAGTGGGTTGATGAAGAAAGTAGAACAAACTGGAAACAAGTGTGTGTGGGGCTGACCCAGCAGACATGCTGGGTAGACATGAGTGTATTTATTGTTTGTCCTGAACAGATTAACAGCATCAGGTTATTATGTGGTTATAACAAATATTTGTGTCCAGAGGGTATGGGGGAATGCCAGAGATTGAAGGAGGGAATGTGAAGTTAAAAGTAGTTGTTTTTACTAGACATCATTCCTTATAGTTCTGTTGCTACTCTATCGACAGCAATGAGTCTTTGGTTGTTCATCTCCGTGGAGATTGATTTGGTGTTCCCTACACAATGGCTTACTGTTATTGCATTACCATGGGAGTGCCTATTCCAAACACGTTACAATATTATACTGTGGCATCCTGCTTCACATCACACATCATATACATAAATTCTAATAGAAGATATTTATACATATTACAGATATGTATATGCATAGAGGGGACAACATGTTAATAACCAAAGGCACGATAACAGAAGCACAGCAGTTTCCTCAACAATAATTTTAAACAGCTGATGATGACAATATTGGTCAAAACATGCAGTGAAAAACCTTTAAATAAAAGTTAAAAGCTATGTGATGTTTCGATGACTTTTAGTAAGTTTTATAGAAAGACGTGTTGCATGTGACGGTGGAACCAACAACATTCGATACTAGTTCTTTTATGTCTGTGAGGGTGTATATGTTTTTAATTTTATTTTTCACTTTTTACCATTTAGAAAAGAGAAAGGGGGCGAATGAGAGTACACCATTTGAACAATGTCAACAAAGCACTGCAAATTTTGGAGCAGAACAATGTAAGTATAATGACTCAGAAGAAGTTCTGTATATTTTACACAAGTTCATCTGTGAAATATACGAAATATATCCATGAAAATAAATACCAATAAGAATACAGCCTTTTGGATATGGTGCCACATTGTTACCATTGTTGCCATTGTTCTTTGGAAGAACTTTCCCTCCATCTTCCACCTTGAAGACAGAGGCAGAAGGTTCCTCTGAAATGTTGGTAACTCTGCCAGGCTACATGATGTCACATCCCAGAAGACCACAGCCTTCATGTTCATGTTAATATTTTGTAATATCCATGTTATCTTATAAAACGTTGTATGGCTTTCAGTAATTTAAGACTGAAATACAGTTAAATGGTGTAAAGAAATTCTATACCCAGTGCTTCGTTTCAACCAGTATGCAGGCTGGCAAACATTTGATGTATAGAAGAAAACTTGTCAAAATTTAAGTCACATATGTTTAGATCTTGAGGGTAAAATGATAGAAGGGACAAGTTACTGTTTGAAAAGAACAATCATTGTTTATACCTATTTGAGTTTTATTACCATACATAAAAGTGTAATAAAAATACCATCTGCAGCGAGTTTATCTGCAGTGAGTGTTTGAAATTGGGTGTTGAGGGATTAGTGTCTTGTCTCTTAACACTAGCTTATATGTAGGTGGACCAATGAGCTTAGTATTAATGACCATCCATTCTGCTCCCAATTTCACTGTTCCCGTTGCAGAGCCATATGCACTGCTGACTGAAGCAACATGTCTGTAAGTCAGGGAAACAAAACAGTTAACATCACATCCCCAGTGTGATTCCAATGGTCTATCTGTGCAAAATCACAAGAACATTGTTTTCAGATGCTACCAGCAGATGTCAGATAAAACTTGCTATGTTGTGGGTTGTGATGATATATAGTCTGGTAGAATGTTGCCAGTGTTTTGGAGAATTTCCTCCTCCAAGCAAGCTTTTCTATGCTGACTTGTCTACGCTGAAGGTGGAGGCAACAGGCCCTTCCTGAAATATTGGTCATGTTTGACCAGACTACAGTCAGAAAGCAATCATCACTGTCACTGGTGGTTGTGAGGACTTCCTCCTCACTCAGATATGCGTAAAAAAAGTAAACACACTCCTGTGCTTAATTAATTAAGCACCATGCCATGAAAGTGTATGTGGGAGTGGAGGTATAGCTCCATCATATTTGATCATGGCACTGGATGGAAGTGAGTGGTCAGCTTTATGCCCTGAGCCAGTTTAACCCTGTGGAAAGAGCTCCTGGTGCTCATTGGATAGGAGCCTGTGTGGGCCCCAGAACCAGCCTGGATGATACAGCAAAGACATATTTCTCTTTGCCCTTTCCAGGAATCAAACCCTGGCCATCCAGCCTGTAGCCTGTAACTGTAATGACAGCTGTTCCAGCTTCCTGTCACTCGGATAACAAATTCTTATTACTTCATCATATTTGTAGGTCATTAAGGAAGCTTCCAAAGTGTCTTCCAGAAAAAGAGTTTATGAAGTTTGCCTGTATGCATAAGCATCATATTTGATGTTCTTTATTCATTGCAACTGGCTTTCTGTAAAATGAATTGGGAATAGGGGGATTATTTTGAGTTATGCATGTGTTTAATTTCTGTACAGAATAAGTTGTTGAAATATGTTGTAATTTCTGAAATCTGTATTTTCTATTCAGGTCATAAGTTTCACCTTGTATGTATAGAAAGTACATGAAAAAGAGAGAAAATAAATTAACAAAGTATATATTCTTCTTATGGAATTGCTTTCCGTATATGGATGAATTACTGGGAATGCTTTAGGTTGCCTCTCACATGATGTGAACTGAACTGCATTCAGTAGCTAAACCAGATAGCTGTAATCTAGAAATCAACATTGTATGTAAGTATAGAATGCTGTTCAATGAAGTGGAACCTCATAATTGGTAAAACTTGCTGTAGAACTTCTGATGATCTTAATTTTAGCAGTATTGTGTAAAGTTTTCAAGTGATGTACATTCAATCTAGAAGTTTATGGCAGTGTTTTGATACTGTAGTATTAGTAATGTCACTGATTGACAATGTGGTAGAAAGAATCAACAAAATAATGAGAAATAATGTTTCTTTTTAAAATATTGCCAATAGTGTGACATTACTTTACACTTGTGTTGTTTGTAATAAACCTGATGATCTAATTTTGCATATTTCTGTCTCATGTTCCTTACCTTCCATGCCCGTTCACTGTCTCATGACTGCTTCTTGTTGACTGGCTTGCCGTGTTTGCTATATCATGTAATGCACCAGGTAAAGTTGGTGAACATAAGTAATAATGACATAGTGGATGGCAACCCCAAACTGACGCTAGGGCTGGTGTGGAGCATCATTTTACATTGGCAGGTGCGTACTTTCACGTTTGTGATTACTAGTATAAAGCCCATTGAACTTTCAGCTGGAAGTCATTGTGGTTATCATCATGATTATGAATTTGGAACATAAAATCTCTTGAAAAAATCATTTGTATGCATGTGCAATACTTTTTGCTTGTAGAAACAAACTTTGTCTAAAAGTACCTAACCTAAATAAGTAGTTTGTAATTTACAGTGCAGTTGTAGTTTATGCGAGGGATGCATTCCTGAAGACATTGCAAAATTCAAGACATGTTTTGAAAAATCATCATGATTCTTGCTGAATTTTTTGGGACTTACATTATTTCAAAGTTTGAACATAAAGTGAGACTTTATTAATATTTTATTTCAAATTCACATAAAATGTGACCACACTGTACATTAATACCAAATATTAATATAACTATACATTTAAAATAAGGAGCTTTGTCACACTCTACTTATTTCACTGTAGTCCATTCTTACACATTATTGCTCTTGAGGGAAAAATTGAAACTGGAAAGTAAGTAGTTTTTAAAAGAATATGAAACTCTAGAGAAATTCTTGGACCATAAGAAGGCCTATGAATTCTAGTTAGAAGTTCTGCCCACAAGGTATAAATGTTTGATGAATTTAGAAATGATGCCATATGTTAGAATATGCCATTTTAACCTTGTTCCATTCTTAAGCGATTATAGTTTTGTCTAATGAAATAAAATGTTACAGGTTCATTATCACTTGAAAGATTTAATGTCGGAGTTGCAGCAGACAAATCTGGAGAAGACATTGTTAGCATGGTGTCGGCAAAACACAAAGGTAAGTGATGAACTTAAGAAAGTCCTAAACTAACAGGCCTCAAAACTTTTTTCTGTTTTGTATCTTTGAGGAGATTCATTCATTCATTCGTTCGTTCATCCGTCCATTCTGTTTGCTCCCTTTGGAGCACAGGGCATCTGTGAAACACTTTGTTTCACTTCAATTTCTTTATCTTATAGACAGTCAGTAGGACTCCTTGGGCGGTTGATCAGCCCATTTGCAAGGTTACTAACTACATCGGACAACACAAACACAGAATAAACGCAGACTGACATCCATGACTCGAGTAGGATTCGATTCCACAGCCCCATTGTTTGATTGGGCGAAGAGAGTTAATGCCACTGTGACTGGTTGAGAAGATATTACAAGAAATAAATATGTCGCAAAAGTTCCTGTATGTGAGTGCCTATATACACACACACACACATACATGCATGTGCGCGCGTGCACACACACACACACACACACACACCTCAAAGACTGAAGAGGATTGAATCCTTTCATATCTGACCATGGATTGAACTATCTCAGGATCAGGTTGTGAGGGTTTAAGCAGTTTATCTGGGTTAGGATATGTCCATTGCTGAGCTCTGATATAAGTAGTGTTTTTCTTTCAGGTTCTGTAACTATAAAATTAGTTAATAATTGATAAATTGTGTTTTAGTATTGATGGTATTGAATGACTTATATATAGTTTTGTGGTCAGGCTCATTTGCATACTTATGGTCTGTATAAAACAGATGGTGTGCATTTCATTTGATATATTCGTCTTGCAGGATAATTCTGAATAGTTTGCAGTTTAAGATTATGGACTCCTGGGTTTTGATAACTGTGTTCTTTGGTGGATAGGTAGCAGTATTTTGGAGAAAATATTTCTTTCATTCTCAGGGCCAATGTGATCTTTACCTGATTTATACACATTGTCTATATACACACTTGAAAATGAGGAAGGAATAGTACATTATGTAGCTCACATTTAATCTTCTGCATTAAATCCAAGTAATTCGTAATGCAGGCTGTTGGTTTTAATTTTCCATATGCCAGTGACTTTACGTGTGGCCATCAGATATGTCTATAAGTGTCAGAAGAGAAATTCCAGAGATAAATAACAAAATTTTTGTGTCTGCCAAGTTTTTCTGTGACAGCCTTTGAATTTGTCTTGTTGCTACAATGAGTGTCTTTGTGAGCATGGACTCAGGTTGGACAGTTGGATGCACCTTGTGTCAAGTCAGGCAGACTGCCATGAGTTTGCTTCATGTCTAGGAAACTCACTGTAGCTGAAAAAGCCAGTTCCATTTTGAGGAAATCAGCTGAATCCCATCATACAATTGCCAAAGGATCATAATGAGCGTTCTTAGGATTGCACTTGATTGTACCTGTATCACTGCAATGAACATTTGAGCACTGTCCAGTAGTTTGGTTTTCATGCTCCTTTATAAAGGTGAACCTGATTCTCTCATTCTTGGCAGAGATAATGATTTCTTTACATTAAAACAAAGCAGTCATATAGTTCACTGTTTCTGGGAAGTTAAAAAAGTGAGTAGGTTCCTCTCTGTATATCCACACCTTCATGCTTAGCTTGAGGAGCAGCTTTGCTTTACCTTATTTATTTACTTATTTATATGTATTTCATTTTCTATTCTTCATTAAACTTTTGGCATGAAATTATTGTTAGTAATGATAGTGAAATATGTGTTTTGTGTAGGATTATCCTGGTGTAGATGTGAAGAACTTCACTACATCATGGTCAGATGGATTGGCATTCAATGCATTAATTCATCACTGGATGTCACAGTTGTTTGATTTTCAAAACATTGCGAGGAAACATCCAAATGCAAGACTGGAGCATGCATTCCGTGTAGCACAAGAGCATTTAGGGATTGAGAGACTATTGGATCCTGAAGGTAAATTGTTGTTTGTGAAATAGTATATGAATTTGTACAGAAGAAGTGAGCATAAGTTTGGAAGGTGATGCATCCAGAGATTCTTCAGTGTTTTGGAGACTGTACATCTAGTCCTGATTCACTGGTGATGTGCTGTGATTTTATCTCAACTAACTGACCCAACTGACGACTCCGACTCTGACTCCTCCGGCTCTGACTCCTCTGGCTCCGACTCCTCTGACTCTGACTCCTCTGACTCTGACCCCGACTCAGAATCCTCAAACTCTGACTCTGAATCCTCCAACCCCCACTCCCACTCCTCCGACTCTGACTCCTCTTACTCTGACTCTGACTCTGACTCTGACTCTGACCCTGACTCAGAATCCTCCAACTCCGACTCTGAATCCTCCAACTCCCACTCCCACTCCTCCGACTCTGACTCCTCTTACTCTTACTCTGACTCTGACCCTGACTCAGAATCCTCCAACTCCGACTCTGAATCCTCCAACCCCCACTCCCACTCCTCCGACTCTGACTCCGACTCCGACTCCATGACAGAGTCGACATGTCACCTGTCACAGTGCAGAGTTATTTTTTACAGTAATGAATACCAGAACTTAGTGTCTTCAGATACTGCATTATTTGAATATATTCTTTCACTCAGATGTGAATACATCTGTACCTGACAAGAAGTCCATCATGATGTACGTGATGTGCCTCTTCCAATCCTTGCCGCATTCAGAGATGGATTTGAGCCATTTAGACATCTCGATACAGTCTGACTCCAGTTCGATAGCATCTCCAGGAGCAGAGGTAAAACTCGTTAATTATGTTGTAACAAATAATAACTTTTATTAAAGATTTCGTATTAATTTCTATAGTATTGTAACATGATGGCTGAAAGGTGAAATAATGAACCCAGAAAAGTTGTCCATTGCTAAGCAACTGCCAGTAAACATGCTTCCATGGAAACCAAAACATTGTCCTATGTCAACAATGCTTTGACCATTGTGAGGCAACAGCTCCGTTAACATGTCACTCAACAATGGACGAATTGTTGGAAGTGGTGTTCTCTTTTAACTCCCTACCAAGGCTTATATAATGAGGACCAACAGGATGAGTTAGTTATTCTTGAGGTGGAGGTCTGAGATGGCGGTTAGCAGTGCAGTTCATGGTTGGCTGTCTGTAGAATGTGTAGATTAGTGAGAGAGGTGCAATCCTTTGTAGTTATGAGTTACTGATGTTCAGTAAATCCAATTACCAGTTCAATTTTATTTCTGAATTATTTCTGTAAATTAGGTGAAGCACTTCAATTGAGTTTTTTCTCTGTAGTATCATGGATATATACATAGCATTTCACTCACTCATTCAAATGGTTACTCTCTTGCCTGTTCACCTATTCACTTGTTCACTTGGTTAACCATTCACTGACAGCCCACTCACCCATTAATTTGGTTGCCCATTCATCTACCTGCACGCTCACTCAATCACATGGTTACTTTCGTACCTGCTTACCTATTCGCTCATTCCATTGGTTACCCATTTACTGACAGGGCCACCCACTCATTTGTGCCCTCAATTATTGAGTCATTAATCAAATAACGACCATTCACTCATTCACTTCGTTTCTTTACCCACTTGCTCACCCACCACCACTAACCCTTGTCTCTTGATTACTCACTCGCTAATCAAAGCCGCCACCTCCATTAGTTTGTTTGCTAATCAGTTCATTTACCATCAAGTTCTTTTTTAATGTAGGCAGTGATAAACAGCATGTAAATCGTATAGATAGTTGTGTCTTTTTGTTGCTGAGAGATACAGGAATATTGTTTGTGTCTGTAGGGAGGTGTTTATAGTGTCCCATCATCTCGTCCTATCAGCATTGCCACGAACATTTCTGTGGAGCTTGGTGGTTACCAAGTCGCCTTAGAGGAGGTACTCACATGGCTTTTGGAGGCTGAAGATAAGCTCAGTAACTCGTCGGTTATTGAAGGTGGGCTGGAGTCCATCAAGGAGCAGTTCCACACCCATGAGGTAATGACTGCAGGTCTAATTGCTTATAAGCAGCATTAATTTTGTTGGTAGTAAAATTCTGTCTGGCTCATCCTATTTACTTGTGTGTAATTGAGAATTTCAAGCAGACAATTTTCTAACTCCATTATAGACCAGATACAAGTATGTGGCCCAAGGACTTTACAGAAGTTACAATGATTGCCTTAAAGNAAAATACAAATATGTTTTGTTTTTTAATTTACCATCAGTTAATAACTAGGAACAATTATATGCGATAGTATGCCCACCATGTTTCTGCTGGTTGGCACTGTAAAGGCGCGTCCACATTACTTGTGCTCGTGCTCGTGCTCGCCAGGCTTGTGCTCGTCCGGAGACTCATCTGGCTTTTAGTGGTGCCCATAAATATTCATCCACTCTTCTTCAGTTGCTCGCCAGGCTTCGGCCTGTGAGGATCCGTATATTTACTCGTAGTGTGTATAGGCTCTAGTCATATTTTAATTTATTGGCTATAGTTTTTAAATTAAAAATTTAAAATTTGCTTGTCTCGTGACTTGTCATATCGCCCACATTACTCGTGAGCATAGCGAGTCACACGAGCACGAGTAATGTGGACGTGCCTTAACGCTCAAAATTAAATTGATTGCGTTTAGAAAATATGTTCCAAATGAAAATCTTTTTTTAAAGTATGTACAGTAAGATAAAGTTGTCCCTATGTTTAACTGTTTAAGTACTACCCCATGAAGACATATGGAGGGGGGGGGTGGATGTGTAGATCCATGAGGTAAAAGTAAAGTAAAGCTATCCCTGTAACAGGCCGTGAAGGCCCATAGGGTTGTGAGACGTTAAGGGTCCCACATTACCTTGACAGTCGGCTCAAAGATGGCGGTAATGTTGTCAGCCTTACGCGCCGGCCGGGCTTCACTCCCCAGGATCATTTCATTAATTCCTGGTACTCATTTCTCTTAGAGGTTGAGTAAACCCCAGGGCCTAGTGCCCTCAATTGAAAAAATCAAATGACCTCATCGGGACTTGACCCCGCGACCTTCAGGTAAACCATATAGACTGTACCATCCTTACAATGCAATAAATATCGTAAAAATTACATAGTGGGTAATTTAATATCATAATATTCTTGTTATGTCATATTGTAGTTTTGCATTATTATTTCATTATATTTTATAATTACCTCTATTGATTTCTATACATCTTGTGTCATTTTAGTTACCTCATTATGTGAGAGCTTATCGCAGTGGTTGCGCGGTCTAAGGCATGAAATGGCATCACCGCTCGATTGCTGGGCTCATGGGTTCGAATCCCGCTCAAGACATGGATGTTTGTCTGTGTTTATTCTGTGTTTGTGTGATCCTGTGTAGGTAGTGTCCTTGCTGCACGCTAATCCCCCGTCCAAGGAGGCGTAACAACTGTCTAAGATTAAGAAACTGAAGCGAAAGGAAGCATTTCACACATGGCCTATGCTCCAATTGGGAGCAACAGGAATAGATAAGATTCGATTTGATAGATTAAATCAGGTAGATATATTAGATTAGATAGAATTATGTGAGATCAATGTTTTCCCTTCCTTGTTGCATATACAGTTCTTTTACAGTAAAATAAAGACCAAAATATATTTGGAAACAGTGCCACAAAATGGATTAAAGTATTCAGGAAGGCCAGATATAGTGTACAGGCCAGTCTTGTATTAGTTTGTATAAGGCAATCAAGTTGTTAACGTCAATTCTATTTTTGACATTGAAGGCCTTCCTGCTTGAGCTGGCAGGGCACCAGGAGGGTGTGGGAGCAGTGCTCGAAGAAGGAGCCCGTATGCTTTCTGAAGGTGGCCTCTCCAGGGATGAAGAAGGTGAGGTGCGGGTACAGATGAGGCTCCTGAATTCTCGATGGGAAGATCTCCGTATTAAGGCCATGGAAAGGCAGTCTAGGTAATGCCCAGATGTAATGGGATATTTATATACTGTGTACTCTGCAACCATCCTATGCTGTCAGGAATTATGTTTAATCCATCTGAATATTGACCCAGAAGCTCCCATCTTCAGAATCCAAGACATTTTACTGTTTGAAAGAAGAGAGGATGATTAGTGAATTTGACAGAGTGTGGAAGGAACTCATACGGGGGAAATGAAAGCAGTATCTTAGTGTTTGCCTGAAGGGAGTGAGAAAACCTGAAGAAAACCTCGATCAGTTTAGCCAGTCTGCAACCTGGAATTTCAGGCCAGAGCCTCCTGAATGTAAAGCTGGAGTCCTAATCACTGGAATGTAATGTCTGTTAAGAAAGGATTGGGAAGGAAGTAATGAAGGTTCAATCTTAAGATTGTCCCAGATTTTGCTTTGAGAAACTGGGGTGAATTGTGATAAACCAAGACAGGATTGCTCACACTTCAATTGCAGTTTGAAAATTCCATCTCAAAAATACAGAGTAGTAGGTAGTAAATACAGTAAAGGTGAAAGGTGAAGGTATCCCTGTAACAGGCTATGGAGGCCCATAGGGTTGTGAGATGTCGAGGTTCTCACATTTTCTAGACAGTCTGCTCACAGATGGCAGTGAGGTTGTCAGCCTTATGTGCCGGCCTGACCACCCTTTACCTCCAGGAAGATTCTTGGTATGCATTTCTGTTAGAGGTTGACTTGACCTCAGGGCCACAGTGCTGCTGGAAGGATTAGTGAATTGAAAAAT
>NW_019734360.1:952759-970054 GCF_002891405.2 Cryptotermes secundus
GTAAACCATATAGACTGTACCATCCTTACAATGCAATAAATATCGTAAAAATTAGATAGTGGGTAATTTAATATCATAATATTCTTGTTATGTCATATTGTAGTTTTGCATTACTACTTCATTATGTTTTATAATTACCTCTACTGATTTCTATACGTCTTGTGTCATTTTAGTTACCTCATTATGTGAGAGCTTATCACAGTGGTTGCGCGGTCTAAGGCATGAAATGGCATCACCGCTCGATTGCTGGGCTCATGGGTTCGAATCCCGCTCAAGACATGGATGTTTGTCTGTGTTTATTCTGTGTTTGTGTGATCCTGTGTAGGTAGTGTCCTTGCTGCACGCTAATCCCCCGTCCAAGGAGGCGTAACAACTGTCTAAGATTAAGAAACTGAAGCGAAAGGAAGCATTTCACAGATGGCCTATGCTCCAATTGGGAGCAACAGGAATAGATAAGATTCGATTTGATAGATTAAATCAGGTAGATATATTAGATTAGATAGAATTATGTGAGATCAGTGTTTTCCCTTCCTTGTTGCATATACAGTTCTTTTACAGTAAAATAAAGACCAAAATATATTTGGAAACAGTGCCACAAAATGGATTAAAGTATTCAGGAAGGCCAGATATAGTGTACAGGCCAGTCTTGTATTAGTTTGTATAAGGCAATCAAGTTGTTAACGTCAATTCTATTTTTGACATTGAAGGCCTTCCTGCTTGAGCTGGCAGGGCACCAGGAGGGTGTGGGAGCAGTGCTCGAAGAAGGAGCCCGTATGCTTTCTGAAGGTGGCCTCTCCAGGGATGAAGAAGGTGAGGTGCGGGTACAGATGAGGCTCCTGAATTCTCGATGGGAAGATCTCCGTATTAAGGCCATGGAAAGGCAGTCTAGGTAATGCCCAGATGTAATGGGATATTTATATACTGTGTACTCTGCAACCATCCTATGCTGTCAGGAATTATGTTTAATCCATCTGAATATTGACCCAGAAGCTCCCATCTTCAGAATCCAAGACATTTTACTGTTTGAAAGAAGAGAGGATGATTAGTGAATTTGACAGAGTGTGGAAGGAACTCATACGGGGGAAATGAAAGCAGTATCTTAGTGTTTGCCTGAAGGGAGTGAGAAAACCTGAAGAAAACCTCGATCAGTTTAGCCAGTCTGCAACCTGGAATTTCAGGCCAGAGCCTCCTGAATGTAAAGCTGGAGTCCTAATCACTGGAATGTAATGTCTGTTAAGAAAGGATTGGGAAGGAAGTAATGAAGGTTCAATCTTAAGATTGTCCCAGATTTTGCTTTGAGAAACTGGGGTGAATTGTGATAAACCAAGACAGGATTGCTCACACTTCAATTGCAGTTTGAAAATTCCATCTCAAAAATACAGAGTAGTAGGTAGTAAATACAGTAAAGGTGAAAGGTGAAGGTATCCCTGTAACAGGCTATGGAGGCCCATAGGGTTGTGAGATGTCGAGGTTCTCACATTTTCTAGACAGTCTGCTCACAGATGGCAGTGAGGTTGTCAGCCTTATGTGCCGGCCTGACCACCCTTTACCTCCAGGAAGATTCTTGGTATGCATTTCTGTTAGAGGTTGACTTGACCTCAGGGCCACAGTGCTGCTGGAAGGATTAGTGAATTGAAAAATCGAATGATCTCATCAGGAATCAAACCCGTGACCTTCTGGCTTGTAGCATAGTGCCTCAACCAACTACGCTACAGCGTGGCCAGTAAATATAATAACAACTGAAATATAATACTCCTGCATCAGTAGTTTCAATCCAAGGATTACATTCAAGGCCAAATGTTATAGTTATACAAAGTGCGGCAGAAAGAAGTGGATGGATTTCAACCGACGATTATGCCATGACGGGGGGAGCTCGACCATTGGGTTGGCGGGAGAATGCAGTTTCAGTTGGTAACATGGAGTGGTTGGGTGCACAGCGTGCGTTCATCATAGAGATGTTTTTGAAAAATAGAGTCTGTGATTGCCAACAACGAGCCTTCCGCACTCATTTCGAGCTCGGACGTCTCAACAGGATCCCTACTTGGAACACAATTTTGGGCAGTAACCAATCCTAAAGAACTGTGCCAGAGACCTCTTCGCATTGAGAGAGTAACGTGCTGTAGCAGAATTTGGTGTTTGGGGGCCCTACTTTTTTGAGAAGGACGGCCGTGCAGTAACCGTTACAAGTGCTTGTTACGTTGCAAGGCTGAACGAGCTTGCTGTTGATGCTGAGGACATCAACAAGATGGGGCCACTGCTCACACTGCGCGACTAACAATGGATCTCCTGAGAGGGCTCTTTCTGGGGCACATCATCTCGCATCGCGGTGACATTCCTTGGCCCACACATTCGCCAGATCTTGTGCCCTGAAAATTCTTTATTTGGGGCCATTTGAAGGCGGAAGTTTATAAACATGAATCACATACACTGGATGAGCTTAAGGTAGCGATTCAAGAAGAAATCGCGGCGATTCCACCAGATAGGACCGTGAGAGTGATGAGTAACTTCAGAAAACGTTTCGACATCTGTAGCGGAAGCCAGGGACATCATATGGATGATATTGTAATTCACAAATAAACTGCATGTATTGGCGAATCTGATGGTAACAATGAAACTTCGATTTGATGAAGCCTTACCAATTGTTTTGCCCTGTGAAATCCGTCCATTCTTTCTGATGCATCCTGTATAAGCTATTATAGATCTTACATTCTATAAGAATTAAATTGCTTTTAAATTGTTGTTGAAACAGGTCCACTTTCTTCTAACATTTTTAATAGTACCGTATTTACGCATGTATAGGCCGCACATTTTTTGCCAAGAATTCAAGAGGAAAACTGGGGTGCGGCTTATATTCGAAATCACACTTCATTTAAAAAAAATTATATTCATAATTAGTAATACAGGGTGTAATACTCCTGAAATAATAATCCAAGAAAATTATTTTTTCTATAATTTCTGTCTGAAAATTGTGCTGCGGCCTATACACGCACGCGGCCTATACATGCGTAAATACGGTATATTTGACTTTAAACTTGGTATCTCCTTATTACTGTCAAAATGTAATTCATAAAACTTCTATGGCATATGTCTTTGAATAAGTAGTAATGTAGTACGGTAGTAAAATCTGTTGGTCTGTGGGTGTGCTGGTGTGACCACCCAATCCAGTTCTTTTTAACTCTGGCCCAGTCTTTGCTGTAATGTCATAGTGCTTGGTTTTATGTTATTATGTTTGTATATTTTGCAGGATTCATGAAACTCTTATGGACCTTCAGCAGAAACAGTTAGACCAATTGCGGCATTGGTTGACAGCCACTGAAGACAGGATATCTCACATGGCAGAGACAGGACCTGATTATGAAGCACTTAAGCAGCAGATAGAACAACACACACAACTGCAGCAAGACTTAGAGCAGCAGCAGCGAGTCGTAGATGCCCTTTCAAACATGGTTGTGGTTGTAGATGAAAGCAGTCCAGAAAGTGGTATGTCTGTTGGGTACAGAAACAAATATTGTAAATGCATGAAAGTATTCATTCCTCTATTTATTGCTGTTTTAATGGTGTGAAAGAGTTAATATAAAGTTTGTTCAAATGAAACCTGTTTGTGGCACTACTGGCAAATATGGCTGGGTACATAACACATCAGCTGCAAGCTATATAACAGAAAGTGTACAGTAGAGTGAATGAGGGCAGTGTGACATGGCTAAATGCCAGTGTTTCCAGTGAAAAATTGTACAAACAGGATCAGTGAGCTACCATTCAGAACCCCGACATCACCATCAGTGTACAGTGCTTCTGTCATACCCTCTGAGACGTTTTTGCCACCATCAAGAGAAAGCACTTTGATATATTCATGAAGTATGTCATGCCACATGACATTTGTTCTACACTGCACTGCATGCACTGGAAAGTGCTGAACCGTCCTTCGTATAGCCCTGACCTGTTACTTTGTGACTTCCATGTGTTTAGCCCCATATAAAAATGCTAGATGGGTATACATTTTGGTCATTTGAAGATGTCAAGGCTGCAGTTATGCAGCTGTTGTAGGAGCTCTTTATAGAGTAGTGCTCAGGGCAAGCAGCTGTATGCAGATGAGCATTGTCATGAGGAACACTACACCAGATGTCAGCATTCCACGTCCTTTGTTTTGAATGGCCTCTTACTTACTTATGGAGCTGAGCCCTTCTTGAGGAGAAGCCAAATTTGCAGCTACTCAAGAATTTCCCAGCATTTTATGAAACCTGAAGGTTCATTATCTTGTTCACGAGAGCCCTGCATTGGTCCCTATCCTGACCCAGATCAATCCAATCCATACTATCCCATTCTGTCTCTCTAAGATCCATTTTAATACTGTCCACCCACCTATGCCTTGGTCTTCCCAATGGTCTCTTTCCTTCTGGCTTTCCCAGCAATATCCTATATGCACTCCTCTTCTCCCGAATTTGTGCTACATGCCCTGCCCGCCTCATCCTCCTTGACTTGATCATTCCATATCATATTTGGAGAAGAGTACAAGTTATGAAACTCCTCATTATGCAGTTTTCTCCAACCTCCTGTCACTTCATCCCTCTTCGATACAAATATTTTCCTTAACACCCTGTTCTCAAACACCCTCAGTGTACGTATGTTCCTCCCTTAATGTCAGAGACCAAGTTTCACACCATACAGAACCACAGGCAAAATTATAGTTTTGTATATTCTAATTTTTATGTTTTTGGACAGCAGACGAGAAGACAAAAGATTCTGGACTTAATGGTAGCAAGCATTGCCAGAGTTCAATCTCCTTGTAATTTCCTCCTCAATCAGGTTTTGATTTGATTTCGTCATTCCCAAATATCTGAACTGTACCACATTTTCAAAACATCTGTTTTCTATCGTTATATCATGATTTTGCCTTGCATTTTGGTGACAAGACAGCAACATATACTTAGTTTTGAATGGCTTCTATGCAGTTTTTTTAGTGTTTTGCAATACAAAATGTGGCTCTGCTAACAGGTGGCGGACTTCTTTGACAGAGGCATACGAAAACTTATTCCCTCACATGACAAGGGCCTCAATTCTGACAGCGATTGCATTGAGAAGTGGCTTAAGTATGCATTTATTTTTTTGTATATAAACATTTTTTTACTCATTGCCTGTTTTATTAGCAACTCACTGGAAGTTTCCTTCCAAATAGGTATCATGTTTATTGAGATGGAAATTACATTACTATGGAATGTGACAGCATATAGTTTAGTAGACTGATACCAACATCTAGGAGGAATGTGCTGCCTCTGTCCTCAGGGTAGAACAGCCTTGAGGATGAAGGCAACAGGCTGGTGTGAAACATTGGTACCCATCTACCAAAAAGTACATCATCATTGCAGAAGATTGTAATCTTAAGAACACTTGTTCAAACTGTGTACAGGAAGTCTTCTTTACTTGCAGCATATTCGCAAATGGAGGACCAGTTGACAGCTCTTGGTGAGCGATGGGCACATATCTGTCAGTGGACAGAGGGCAGGTGTAACAAACTTCAGAACCTTGCAGTAAAGTGGACTCAAGTAACAGATGAGTTCCAGGCAATACAGCAGTGGCTCAACAACAAGGAGACTCAACTGAAGTTGATGGAAGCCAATCCTCTGGTGGAGATTGGTGAAGTTCTTGACAGGATAAAGAGACTCCAGGTAAACGTCAGGCACCACACTCCTGCATCTTATTGAGAAAGATCATGAGCAAGTGTGGAAGAGCCTAGTTTGAATCATGGCTTGGAAATTGACTGTACTGACTCGTGACTTTTGTGGTTCTCCTTAGTTTCTCCAGGAGAATTCTGGGATAGTATCACAAATTAGGCGACAACCACTTCCTGTCACAGCCCTTCAAATCCCTCGTTAACTACTCAATCTGTCATTCAGTGCTGTATAGTCTCAACTTGTAATTTTATATATGATGGATGCGTTGACATATGCTTTTATACTAACAGTTTTTTTTTGTCAGGAATCAGATGAAGCTTTAGTAAAATTTTGTAGTTTTATGATATGGAAGGGTATATAACACTATTTGTTTCAAAAATTTTATCTGTGCTTCTCTGGTTTTATTTTGTCATATCAAAAATTTTTCTGTTAAGTAGGAGGTGTAAAGGAGCTAATGTTCTTTCAGTATAATCCTTCACTTCTTCGAAGAAAGTTAGGTTACAGTAATTTAACCTATATAGCAGGAAAATTGAGGTTTATAATGTTATCTATTTGAAAAAGAAATTTTGGCAGTGACTTATATTAGTCGTCTTGGTTGGATTTTTGTTCATCTTCATTCAGTGTGTTAATGTTGTTACAGGTCCTAAGGCTGGGAATGGATACACAGCAGAGACGAATTCTAGTCCTTCAGGAGTCAATACAGCAGCTAGTGTCTGGGTTTGATTCGCCTGACAGCAGCAATATGCTCGAGAAAGTAGAAATGCTTCAGGATCGGTGGGATGCACTCATTCAGATAATTGAAGTTCAAGGTCAAAGGGTAAGAATTATATTTAAGTTATTATGTTAAGAGCTGAATTATTTATTTTTTTCATCCATGTGTTGTCATGTGAAGTGAAGGTTCAAGATAAGATTGTAATAATTATACTTACATTATTACAATGATCAATTTTTGAGACATTATCTATCCTAATATTTGTTTGAAACAGAATTTGGAGACTGAACTCTATCTCACTCCGTTTGACATAATCGATAGAACTAGTCCTTGTCTCTGAACTGTGAGACAGGGGTGATGGGTTATGTCCAGAAAATAGATCTTTGTCTTAATATGCTGTCATCTTATTTAAGTTATGTTAAGAACTGTCTTATGCATGTTTTGCTGTGATATATTAGTATCATGTGAACTCTCCTCTTTTCATTCAGATATCAAATTCTGGTTTTGAATTCCACATGAGGCCAGCATCAGGAGAAGCAGCGACTGTCATGACACCGGGACAGCAGTGGGAAATGAATGAAACAGTTACAGCAGTCAGCAGTCAAACAGTGAGTTTCACTTGTTCTTTTAATTTGAGATATGGCTTTGATTGTCTTGACTAATGTTATGTACACATGTTTGAAAAATATTGGGGGGTGAAGGTGGTAAGTAGAGCTCTTAGTGTATAACATTAGAAAAAAGTGTCATTATTCTGGAGGTTCATATATGTTCTGCTGAAAGCCAGAATAGTGGAACCAGAAGAGGCTGATGTTCCTAGATAAGGGCTCAGGAAACATGTTCTCATGGTAATGGATATGTATGCAACAGTAGAGGAACTGTTGGAAGTGGTTCTTAGTCATGGGGTCCCTTGGAGCCTGAAACCAAGCATGACTTCTGGTGAGGGCCACCAACAGTTTACTAGACTGACAGATGATTGTGAGCTAGGAGTCAGTATTCATAGTTAGCTGTCAGCAGTGAGCAGAGGAATTTCCACTGTTAGAAACTGGTACCTATCCACAACTAGTGAAGACATAACAAACTACCTTGCTGTAGTGATTTGTAGAGTGTGTAGATTAGTGAGAGTGTCATAATTATTTGTAGTTATGAGTCACAAGCATTCACAAAATCCAGTTGTCAATGCAAACTACATGTCTTGTCCCCGACACATTGACAGCTGGTGTCAGAAGTGGGATTGGTTTGAATTGTTGGATTCTCAAAATGAACCTCTTATGGTATTTCATTAAGGGTAGCTTAGAGCATGTGAGGGGTTAATCAGCATCGCCGAAGGTAGCATGGGGATCATAATAAATGCCATTCAAGAAAAGACAGAGGGCAACGTGGACACTGTCATAGAAGCCTTCCAGAGGAGGATGGAGGCCATGATAAAGACTGGCCGGGAGCAAATGAGAGCTGAAATTAGGGCTGGCCAAACAGAGGTGAGAGCCAAAATGGAAGCTAGCCTTGTGAAGGTGGGAGCTGTGATAAAAGAGTGGCCAAGAAGAAAGGAAGGCCACATTGAGGGCCGGGTAGGAAAGGAAGGAGGTCTGATACACCCAATTCAGTCCAAAAAGGAAGAGACCATAAAAAATTGGGTGGAGGATGCCCTGGTATCTGTCTGCCAATGGACCCTGGATCTGTGTGAGGAATTGAGTGCAAAGATTGAAAAGACACATCTGACCTTACAAGCACTGATGACCCTCAATATGCAGACGAAAAGCCTCTATGAGGAATGCAGTACTGAGATAGTGGACACAAAGAACACAACCTCAGGACTCAAGGAACACAAGTCAGATACAAACAGTGAGGATTCTGGTGGAAGTTATGCTGCAGGGACTCAACAACATTAACAGAGATCACCGTCATCTTTTGCAAAGTGTTAATGTAAATTGCTCATTATCTTCGACCCTCAGTTTTACTTTGTTATTTGACATATGTGACAGCTGAATTTGAATTTCTGTTGCCAGGTTCATCACAGTGAATCAAAGAAGCGCCGTGTTGGAAGTACGGCTCGTCTGGAATTTGAGGCAGCTTTAACCCAGCTCAACTCCTGGATGGATCACATGGAAGAAGCTTTGTCTGCCAGAAGGACGGCAGCATTTGATGGGCTCGGTCTGGAGGAGCAGCTGGTGATGTACAAAGACATGGAGATAGATGTCCAGAACTACAAGGGAGAAGTGGACAGGGTGATAGCTTTGGGAAAGCATCTTATAGAGGAAATTAAAAGTGGCAAGTTGATATGCTTTCTCTATTTATTTGGTATTGTCTGTAAAAGTCATAATATAATAAGATGATAATTTTGGTGGATGAAATGGGAGTAATGTCAGAAGAAGGGGACATGGCCTGTTTCAAAGCGTTATTTAGCATTCATCTGCAATTTTGGAACTAATCTTTCATTCCCTTTTTTAAATGTAAAAGGTGCCTGTGAATGATTTTACATTATGGGCATTGGCATTCTATTGTGATATTACATGCACAGGAAGTGGTGGTTATCCAGAATAAGCTCAACTTCTTATAGTTCACATGATTGACTGGGGTTCTGGGATGCAGTACACCATTCATACACCTGTGTTTTTGTTAGGGAATCATGTATTCTAATACTTTCGTGAATATCGTTTGGTTCTGAGCTTTCTTTTACCAAAAATGTAATCACACATTTTTGGCTTACCACTTTTATTTCTTTTTTCCAGAAAATGAATCCAGTAAAGATGAAGAACATAAAATTAGTGAGGTAGAACATCGATGGAGTGGTCTTGCTGTATTGCTGAAACAGCGAAAGGATAGGCTTGATTTTCTGCAAGAAAAGAAACGCTTATACAATGAAATAAGCAGTTTGGAGTTGATTTTGGAGGGCTACCAGAAATGGCTGGAAGGAACAAAGTGTCCTTCACCTGGGCAAGTAAATGTGGCAGTGCAGCTGGAGCAATGTAGAGTGAAGATCAGTTCAGTGAAGTTGCATGAAGACAGCATCAGTGGGATAAGAGAACAAGCAGCAGAACTGTCATCAAATCAGGCAGCTGGAAGTGATGCTGAGAGCATTAATGCTGATGTGAATCAGTTCCTGGAGAGATGGGGACAGCTGATGCTTAGGTATGAGCTGGTGTTGAGTATAAGTTTTGGTTTATGAAGAATGAGTACATTTCTTCACAATTCCACTGACAGATGGCACTGTACCTGACACACAAATATCAGTTACTTAAGAAACATTGGACCTTCTTATTCCAAAGACTGAAATAACTCTTTACCTTATCAGAAACATACATTCAGAAGACACAAAAAGACATATTAAGGCATTAATAGTTCAGTCTCCTTAGATTATAAATTTTGTCAACATTGCATGTCAATGGATGTTAGTTACTAGAGTTTCAGAAGCCCACCTGTTGAAGGCTCCGAACAATATACAGTGGTTCTCAAATTTAATGCTCACTGATATAGGATTTTCCCTCATTCATTGTTTGTTTTTAGTGATTTCAAGCCAGTAATATCTGTGATAAATTACTTCCATTTAAGGTTAACCTCAGTTTAGTTTTCAAATCCAGTGCTCCACAAAGAATTCATAAATAAGGGTTTCAGTGTATTTTTAGAAACTTAACCCCCTGATTATGCTGTCTCTCACCATGTACCAGGCCTTTTTATCTTGTTTGAAGTTGATAAAGATTTTAAGACTTTACTCAGTCCGTTATAATACTGATTTTTAGTTTTTCAGTCTGTCCATGTTCAGTTTCATTCATCATAAATTGGTGATCTTGATGTTAAATTTCCTCCACTTTAGTTTCAGCACAGTTTAATGATGAAATCGGTGATCCCCTAGAGATATTAAATGGGGATTTTGCAATGTGAAGATTCCAAAATTTTCAGTGTCATCATTGCCGTAGACTATATTCTTTTATTTCACAACTGGACAATTGAGAATATAGTTTCAAATCAGCTTCACAGAATAACCAAACAGCACATGACAGATATCCTAAAACAAATGTAAGTGTACGTTTTTCCAAATAGGAACAGGTTATACATGCATACCCTATCTGACTGACAGCCATTTATGTGTAAATGTATATACACTCAGGGTAGGATTGCTTCAGAAGGAGAGCTTTATTGACACTATGTCAGGACCTCTGTGGAACATCACAAACAGCCTCATTTCTTCCAGTTGATATTCTGATAGCAATGTATATATACAGGGTGTCCCAGGAGGAATGGACCAAACTTCGGGAGGGTGTTCCTTATGTTAAAGTATGCCGATATAACCCAAAACACCTATGTCCAAAGTTGAACGGTTACGGAGATAATGGCCCAAGAAAAGTGTGGTCTTCTGACAGGTCCACGCACTGTACCTGTCAGCTGAGAGGCCTTATCTATATTTGTACTTGAGTGCGGTGATTCACCCTAGCCATACTTATGTAGTTGACTTATACCAGAACGAGCAGTCAGCCTCGTTACGTCAGCGCTTGCCATTCATGCGTCATGTATAGTGCTTGGAAACCCTAAGGACAATTGTGACATGGCGAGCGAGTATTTTGTACTTCAATTTTATGGCTTCATGTCACTCACAAGTTAGTTTTATGTTACNGATGTTACGTACATTATTAACATTACAGAATCCACATATTCCTGCCAGTTTTAATATGTATTTTGTAATCAACAAGTGTGCAACGCCGGTCAAAGTTTGACACTTCTCTGGCCATTATCTCCGTAACTGTTCAACTTTGGACATAGGTGTTTTGGGTTATATCAGCATACTTTAACATAAGGGACACCCTCCTGAAGTTTGGTCCATTCCTCCTGGGACACCCTGTATATAGTCACATGTCCAGGGTTCCGCTTTATATACACACACACACACACACACAGGCATATAATAAGCTTTTAAAAATCTAGCCATAACGAAAGCAGAAACCTATTGGATCTCCAGAATTTTTCTCTATGGCACTTTGTTAGCACTGTATGTGGCAGCCTTTGTATAAATGTAAAAAAGTAAAGGTATCTCTGTACCAGGCCATAAAGGCCCATAGGGTTGTGAGACGTTGAGGGTCCCACATTATCTAGACAGTCGGCTCAAAGATGGCGGTAAGGTTGTCAGCCTTACGTGCCGCCTGCTCTTTACTCCCCAGGAAAATTATTTAATTAATTCCTGGTACTCATTTCTGTCAGAGGCTGAGTCAACCCCAGGGCCTTAGTGCGGCTGGAAGGATTAAGTAAATGAGGAAAATCCAACGACCTCATTGGGATTTGAACCCACGACCTTCTGGCTTGTAGCATAGCGCCTCAACCAACTACACTACCATGTGCCCCCTTTGTATAAATGTAATTTGATTTATTATAGGTTGGCTGAAAAACAGACTGAGCTGAATAATGCAGTGGACAAGTCTCCTCCGCAGAAATATCTGGAAGCCATGGAAGCACTGATGAAATGGGTTCATAATGTGGAAGGAGTGTTGCTTTCAGAGCATGCAGTAGTGACAGACTCAGCTGTCATGGAAGACCAGCTGCAGAAGTTCAAAGTAAGTAAGCAAGTTACCCCATTAACAGTAGACATATATTTTGTATAGCTACAGGCTGTGGGCTGGATGACCGTCAGGTTGGAGTTTGAGTCCTGGTAGGGCCAAAAATTTTCCTTTCTCTAAGTAACCCAGACCAGCTCTGGGGTCCACCCAATCTCTTATCCAGTGGGTACCAGGGGCTCTCTCCCCAGGTGTAAAGAATTGGGTCATGAAGCTGACCACTCACCTGCAACTAGTGCTCAGGTCAAGAAAATATGGGTGTATATATCCACTCCCCCATACGCCTTCATGGCATAGTGCTTAGTTAGTTAAGCACAGGAACAACTTTACCTTTTAGCAAACTTTAATGCCCACCCATTTCACTTGCTGAATTATAGATGGCCAGAAATCCTGCTGTACATAGATAAATGTCAGTTTTACTTGTAATGCAAGTACTAGACCGCACCATAGTTCAAGCGATTAGTCGCTGGCTTCCCACTGCGGCGGCCCGGGTTCAATCCTGGGTCTGGTCAAGTGGGATTTGTGGTGGACAAAATGGTGCTGGGGCGGGCTTTCTCCGAGTACTTCGGTTTCCCCAGCCAAATTTTCATTCCACCAAATTCTCCATCATCATAATCACCTGGGGGCAGGTACAATAGGCCAATCAGTGGCCGCTGTGCCGAGTGAACCCAGTTGGGCTCCACCCCCCACTAAGCGAAGCGAAATGCAAGTACTAGAGTTGTCCCCTTACACTTGCTTTATACTGAGGGTGTGTAGTATGTAGCTTGTATTGATTGTTTAGGAGCTGCAAAAGACAATTGAGGAACAGCAAAACAGTTTTCATTATGTCAACACTACTGGTCAAGAGCTGATACACAGAGCAGGCTCAGAAGCAAAGAGCCAACGACTACTAGACGAACTACAAGATCTCAATGCCCGATGGAATGACATCCCAGTAATCCTTGATGAAAGACAAAAGAAATTGCAGAAAGGTAATTCTTTTTGTTTTTCCAGGTGGTTGATTCCCTTGTTGAATAATTTTATTTTTATTTGTATATGTGTATGAGAGTTGTAGGTTATCACATGTGTGAATATGTAATGAGGATTGACAGGGTGATTATGGATTTTGATGGATGTTGGATAAAATAATGATGGTATAGAATCTAAGTTTTGAGGTTTTCGTGGTGGTGATTATTGACATTGTGGGCTATTTGATTGTGACACCACCTAGTTTTGTTGGCACTTACTGATATTTTGGAGCCACATGACGCCTCCGTCTTCAGGGTTGAAATATGTAGGTTAAGGAATAGGCTTGTCCTAAGTAACCAAACCTATTTATGAACCCACACACTACAACCCTAAAGATGTTGCACCAGAATATCAGGTTTCAATCTGTCACACTTCAGAAGACCACAATTTTAAGAGTGTGATTTTAATCCATTAAAATAGAGTTCTTACATTATGTGCCAATTTCTTTAGTATTGTCATGATTTGCCGTGGCTGTAGATTGATGAATGGATTTATTAACCACTTATGCACACCACTTTGAGCTACACATAATTACAGTGCTATCGCTCCATGAATGAGTGAGCTTTTGTATTCAGAGGGTTACTGCACCTATCCTGAATTTGCCTGGTAGGACTAAGGAAGGTGAGAGATGTACACCTGCACTGTTCTAACCGGTAGCAAGCCATTCTGACAAGCTTAACATATATTTTTTCAGACATTGAATTGCTTCGCCAGTTTCGGGATGAGATGGAAGGCTTGAATTCATGGTTGCAAGAAGTAGAAGCTTTCTTACAAGCTGAGGAAGACTTGCCAGTTGGTGATGTGGAGACATTGGAGGCACAGCTGGAGCAGTCGAATGTAGGCAGATCTGGCATGTTTTGAAATTTTATTATTATCTCTTTTGAAGAATTTGGGATAAAAGGGAGGACAGAGTTTGTTAAGATTGTTAAGGTGGGGAATAGTTTTAAAATTTGTCTTAAAGAAATGGATTATTAAGCTGGAGGTGGATATTAATATTGCTACTAATGAAATATGAGGGGTACGTAGTAGTGTAATTGGTTAAGGCACTATGCTACAAACTGGGAGGTAGTGGGTTCAAGTCCTGATGAGGTCATTGGATTTTTTTCAATTGACCTAATCCGTCCCGCCACACTATGGCCCTGGAGTAGACTCAGCCTCTGACAGAAATGAGTACCAGGAATATTATTGGAATGTTCTTGGGGGTAAAGAGGATCCGGTGCATAAGGCTGACAACCTTGCCACCATCTGTGAGCCAATTGTCTAGAAAATGTGTTAACCTCAACGTCTCACAACCCTGTGGGCCTCCATGGCCTGATACAGGGATAGCTTTACTTTTTACTAAAAGTGAGCTCAAGGAAATCTGTTATTAAGTTGGAGGAAGAATATTAAAATTGGTTCTAAGGTAATGGATTGTTAAGATGGGCTATAATATAAAAATTGTTAAGATGAATAATATTATTAAAACTATTTTTTAATGTAATGGATTGTTAAAATGGAGACTAATAGGGTTTAGCAGCAATATGATCACTGTGAAGGATATTCTGTGGTCATAAGAATGTGGAAATTTGTTAACACCTGAAGGAATCTGAACTGCAGAAAGACGCATGGTAGCAGTTTCTTTCAGAATTGTTGACTTGTAACAGTGCCATCATAACTTACTGAGACAGATATAGAAGTGTTGTCACGACTTAACAAATTACAGTAAAGGAATTAGCATATACAAATTTTATGTAGGCTCTTCAAGATGATGTAGAAACACTTCAGCCCAATGTTGACAACATAGAGAGTACATCACAGAAACTGCTGAATAATGCTGACCCAAAATTTGCAGAAGAGCTACGATTACAAGTTGAAACATTAGTTGGAAAATGGAAGAAGGTAGTGGAAGGTGCAAAGGATCAAAACGTTCGGTTGAAGGATGCTTTAGAGAAAAGCAGGACGGTAAGATTTCCACAATTTTCATAATGCTTATGTTTTGCTTTTGTATGGTATATTTAATGACAATGTTAATAGCTTGAACTGTATTGTGCAAAATGCTGGATGATTAATGAGTTCAAAAACCTGTGGAAGTATTTGGTAATAGCCCAATTTGATGTACTGTCCTTGGAGTTTACCTGTAAGAACTGAGGGAAACAAGAATTTTAGGATTGCCAGTTTCTGAACTGATACTCTAGTACTGTATTTTGGTATCCTGTTGCATTAATATCTCACTCACTCACTCACTCACTCACTCACTCACTCACTCACTCACTCACTCACTCACTCACTCACTCACTCACTCACTCACTCACTCACTCACTCACTCACTCACTCACTCACTCACTCACTCACTCACTCACTCACTCACTCACTCACTCACTCACTCACTCACTCACTCACTCACTCACTCACTCACTCACTCACTCACTCACTCACTCACTCACTCACTCACTCACTCACTCACTCACTCACTCACTCACTCACTCACTCACTCACTCACTCACTCACTCACTCACTCACTCACTCACTCACTCACTCACTCACTCACTCACTCACTCACTTCCATCTATAATACAAACACAACTTTGTAATTTATATGTCACTTATAATCACATTTAAAATTCATAAAATGTCATTTGTTGCTCCATGTTTCATGAGGCCATCATCAGGCAACTGTTAATTGATTGAAATCACTAGACTGCATGAAGGTCTAGGAAAGCCATGCACAAAGGAACACAACATGAATGCTGCAACATGTAAATAACATGAGGAAAGTGCGAGTACATTTTCGAATATGACAACATGGAAATATATTGACGTGTGAGCCAATGCAGTGTAATGATTTTGATCATTTAACAGTTTCTTGATGATGGCTACTGGGCTCAAAACATGTAGCAACAAATTATATTTTATGAATTTTAAATGTAAATTACAAGTGACATTTAAAATAAAAAGTTGTGTTTGCATTTTAGGATTGCCTCTGTGGTCTAGTGGTCAGCGTTCCTGGCTACAGATCCAGAGGTCCGTGTTCTATCCCCGGTGCTACCAAATTTTTTTCTGAGAAGTAGTGGGTCTGGAATGGGGTCCACTCAGCCTTGTGAGGATAATTGAGGGGCTATTTCAAGGAAATAGCGGCTCTGGTCTAGAAAACCGAAATTAATGGCCATGGGGATTCGTTGCCCTGACCACGTGACGCCCTGTATCCGCAAAAGTTGGCACTAAACTTCACCGAGCGAGTGGTGTGATATTTTAGTCCTGTGTCTCTCCATACATAAAGCAAGAGTGCTGCCCCCATGATCATGATAAGAAGTTAATCAAAACACCACAAAGCCTGTTAAAGGTTCAACAGGAAATTGTTATGGTTGTCAACTTCATTATTAAATTTGGAGTGTAGACAGGCCCAGTCTTCCAGGTTGGAGGTCGGACACGAGGCTGATGACCTTGATGTGTAAAAAAATTACTGTTTTAGAATCCAAGGAAGTGAAAACCCGATGGTCTAATTCACGGCAGAATTGACGAGTCTGGTAGAATTTTTAAGGAAGGCCACGGCACAGAGGGGTTGTTTTGCCAATTATGACTATAAAAAAATGTGTACTCTACATCTATTAAGATCTATTAAGATACTCAACTTAGTAGAATAACATAATGCACAAAGTGCTGGTGCTGCCATTATAAGGTAGGCCATGAATGTTCTTGGGCAAAGGTTAACACTGCAATACCATCACCGTTGTTCCTTCTGTTACCGTTAATCGTTGCCATTTCTTACTCTTTATGTAAGTATTATCAGCTCTACCCACTAAAACCCATAATGGCAGAATAGTGAGTGTTAGGATTTTATAAATATGGATTACTTTACAGGTAATTGAAGGAGTGGAAGAGTTCACGTCCTGGTTATGCAAATTGGAGACAGAAGTACCATCCTCTGTCAGTGTCACTTCCTCAGCAGAACTCTTCCAGCTGAAGGGCAAATACCAAATACTGAAGGACAAAGTAGACAAGAGGACAGAGGGGTTTAGGAGTCTCAACGAAATGGGTCGGTATATGTGTATAACTTTACATTGAAGCAAAAGCAAAAATAAATTACTATGCTGTAAATTTGAAAGGAATTATTGGTATAATACTATGGTATGTTGATGACGGAAAGATCAAGTTTTTCTGTACAAATAGTCCAAAAATCATGTAATCCGACTTAACAATAATCCAGAATTACTCTTCTCGAGTGTACGCATGTCTTTAACCCTTTGACGTGGTCATTTAAATTCCGCGGCCGCGGCTCCTGCGGTAATATATTCAGCCGGCCATTTAAATTTTGCTCGAAAATTATTTATTCATCATTGTTCTTAAATTCTATGAGATAGGAACATGAAACTTTCACTAAAATGATCTTAAA
>NW_019734360.1:970225-974427 GCF_002891405.2 Cryptotermes secundus
AAACACGCTTTCATAACAGTACAGCTAGAAACCGCTCGCCAGAACCACAGGAACTTTGCTGCAAGACAGGCATATGTAACGATGTCTTGGCGCAGATAAAGTCGTGTCTTATTTATACTCTGTTCTACTGACAACAGGCCAGCGAAAAATCTAACAATCTACAGCAAAACCATCAATTATTATGGGCGTTATAACATAGGTGTGCAGCTGAACGAAACATACACGTCGAACCCCCCCAGACGATTTAAATCCCTGACGAAACATACACGACGAACCACGGCAACGGGTTAAAAGTGTATTAAGACATGCTGATGAAGACAACAATTGCTTGGTAATGACTCTGTAAATGAGTTTCCTCATAAAAAATAAATACTCAACATTTTAGGAACTGCTGGAAACGGTGTTTCCTATCCAGTCCAACCCAAGGCTATATACTGAGTTGCCCATGGCAGTTGCAGTAATAGTAGTTGATGGCCAGTCAGACCCAGTGAGTAGTCAGTGAGGGTTAGTGATGTCACAAATTACTCGAGTGTTGACAGTTGGAGCAGTGAGTTAGCTGTGAGACAGTTTGCCAGCTGGCAACAATGTAACCATGAGAGCAGAAGAATCTCCATTGTTTTGAGCCATAACGAGGCAACAGCTAGTGAAGGCATAGCAAACTGGGAAGACTTAGTGTGTGCTGTAGTGAAAAGTAGAGTGCGTGAATTAGTGAGAGCATTATAAATACTGGTAGATATGATTTGTAAGTGTTCAGTCCAATTATCTATCCAAACCCTGTGCCTAGTCAGAAAACTCGTGGTAATATACTCCTTAATGGAGGATGTGTACTACAGTATTACAATATATAATGCTTGCAGGTACCACAGTTACCGCATATATTTGCGTTTCACAGGAAATGATCTCTTGCTGAGCAGTGAAGGTGCCTCCGTTCAGGATCTTGCAAGAAAATTCACACACCTGAATGCCAAATGGAGTGATGTCACAGACAGAATCTATGATAAATTTAAGATACTTAAAGAAGCCTCACATGAATATGGTGAATTTAGAGGCAAGTATGAAGCTCACTATTGTAAGTGGTGGTGGCGGCCTACCTGATCAATTGAGGTTATGTGGACCTGGATACAAAAGTTTATTTTACTGTCAAATTTATAGCAGTACTTCCTATGATCCCATTGCCAGCCCCATGCTGTTGACACTTTTGGCTGCATTAGAATCCCCAGTTGGTTTCCTACATATACGAGGGCTATTCGGAAAGTGACCTCCATTTTCTTAGGCAACTAATGTAGGAGGGAGTGAACTCATGTATGTGAGGTGGTGTCAAGTGACTGGTTGCCTTGTAAACCATCACATAACTGGTCATCTAACATTTGTTTTTTTCTCTTCAGAGAGAGGTATGATGTGTCCAGCGATTGATAATCCCCCCAGCTGCATAATTCACACTGTTATCCACTGTTAACATGACTGTTTTATAAAGCCATCATGAATTGTATGTGGTTTATGACCAAAATGTATTGAGTGAAGGAACTATAAAACAGTGGTGTAGCATGTCCAGAGATGGGCAAACAAATGTTCACGATGATTACCGAAGTTTTCGGCCAGGCATCTATAGTGAGTGAGTGCTGGATGATATTGTTCCAAGTGTTTACCCCCAAATTGGTGAAAGATGGCATTTCACAATTTCAGAACTTTCACATAAATTTCCACAAATTTCATGCACTATTCTCTATGAGATTATCACAGTTAGACTAGCTATCACAAATTTTTCAAAAGATGGATTCCAAAAATGTTCACAGGTGCTTGCAAAATGGAGCGAAGGGCTTCAGCTTCGACTCTTTTAGAGTGATACCACAAAGATTATGATGAATTTCTCAGTCACATTGTAACAGGTGATGAAACTTGGGTTGCATTTGTGAATGTTGAAACCAGTGAGCAGTCTGAGCAGTGGCTGCACACACATTCACCAACAAACTGAATCAGTTTAAACAAACCTTGTCTGCCAGAAAGCTTTTGGCAGCTTTTTTTCTGGGACAGGAAAGGAGTGCTGATGGTGGAAATCATGCAGCAAGGCACCACAATGATAGAAGCATATTGTGAAACATTAAAAAAACTGTGTAGAGACATTCAGAACAAAAGATGTAGAATGCTGGCATCCAATTTAGTGCTCCTCCATGACAATTCATGTACACATACAGCTGCTCACACTCGAGGATTGCTGGGAGTTGTTTCATCACCTTCCTTACAGCCCTGATCTCACTCCAAATGACTACCTGAAGAGCTGGTTCTGATCACAGCACTTGTAGTTGATGGAAGGTGTCAAAACATGGCTGAGCTTACAGGCTGTCAAACTTCTTTGACACAGGCATACAAAAACTTATTCTATGATTCGATAAGTGCCTCAATTCTGGCAGTGACTACATTGAGAAATAGCCTAAGCATGTACATATTTTTTGTATGTAATAATTTTTTTTTCGCATTGCTTGTTCTGTTAACAGCTTGTTGGAAGTTACTTTCTGAATAGCCCTCATGTTTGTGCATGTGTCCTTATAATTATCCTGTGTTATGAAGTTGTTATACCTCTCCCTTCATTAAGATGTCTGACAGTTAAATAATCATAGCGTTTCTGTCAGGAGAGAAATAAAGCAAGTACTCCATTTAAGATTTCTTTAGGGAGCATTGAGTTTGAACATTTAACTGAGGAAATCATAAATGAAGGTATTGACTTGAGATCATTGAAATTGAACATTAAACGAGAAGAAATTTAAATTGGAAATATTTATTGAGGATTCCTCTATATGGAATTGTCTCTAAGCTTCAGTGATTCAGCAGATTTTACTCTTGCCTTGCCTAGTACCAGCTGTGCGATGTTACCTTCCAGTCAGTCGGGAATGGTCCCTACTCTTTAGAACATTAATAACTTTTTTGTATGGGCAGTTGCCTAATAATGGTTTACAGAACTGTTGAAATGTATTTAGTTTTATATTAATTTTATAATGGACAATTCCTTTGATGTAAAGAAATTAGATTACTTTAAAATGACATGTTATTTTGACAATCCCAGTCTGTTTGTATGGGTGTCAGAGACTTTGGGCTTCTCCATTGGAGATTTCAGTGTTCTATTTCTGAGTCAAACTGGAAGACCCAGATTTCATCATCACTCACTGTCTTCTGTAAAAGTCAGATTTGTCCAGCAATATTAAAAAAAAAAAACTATGGGCAAGTCTTTTTACTCCTCATAGTCTACTTTCTGCTACGTGTTACCGTCTATTACTAATGTGGACTATTATGTCATTAGAAAGTTATTAGATCCTTTTTTTATTATACTGCCGGTATTTGTACTCTGGTGGAAAATTCAGATATACTTACACAGGACTTTTCTATCATAATGCTGTCTGCACAAGGTATTAATAGAGTTTAATAGAGTAGATGACTCTGATGACAGTTTTTGGCACCATTGTGGCACAGATTTTCTTCATGTTAATATCTTCTGTTATTTCAATCAGTGACGATCATTTTTCCTTTGTCATTTATTGTGACTTCTATAATTCACCAAAGACAGTGTATTAAGTATGAAATGTCTTACTGTTCAGCTCTGGTTGCTCAAGAAATGGATTGGTTGGATAAATTAGAGAAGCGATTAAGAAAATCACCAAAATCTGCTGCAGATGCCGAGGAAATTTCAGAAGAACTTGATGTAAGTTTGAACTTTCTACATGAAGGTTCATTCAGCCATTCATATATTCATATAAATGTCAGTCCCCTGTATATTATCAAAAATTAAGACCAGTCCGCAGGACTGAGTTTGAAAGGTGTCTTCTTGTGCTTGGGGTATTTTATTCATAGATTGTTTTTTGAATTGAATTGAATTTATTTACATTCTATAAATCCTAAGCAGGTTAGTACCTTTGGATACAGAACAAGTCAAAAGGTTACATACATAAGTACAGGCAATTTTAGCTTAAAAATTAATATAACTTAATTTTACATCATTCTCTATTTACATTGAAGTATTCATCTAAAGAGTAGAAGGAATGAGCATGTAGATAATTCTTTAACTCTGATTAAACTTTTTAGTATCATTGCCCAAGTTTTTAATACTTTGTGGCAGATTGTTGAACACTTTTATGCCAGTAAAGTAGACTCCTTTTTGATATACTGATAAAGTTGATGAGGGTAGGTGGAAGTTATATTTTTCTCTAGTATTC